>NW_006408565.1:11659120-11687812 GCF_000296735.1 Chrysochloris asiatica | reverse complement strand
GGCTTTCTACTCCCGTAAAGATTTACACCCTCGGAAACCCTGTACAAACCCTGTACAGGGTCGCTATGGGTCGGAACCGACTCGACGGCACATAACAACAGCAACATACAATTAACAAGAGCCATGTTGGTGCTGTGAGTTAAGCATTATACTGCAAATCGAAAGGTTGGTAGAACTCACCTGCCGTTGTTTGGGAGAAAGATGTGTCAATCTGCTTCCATAAAAATCTATAGCCTTGGAAACCCTATGGAGCAATTCTACTCTGTCCTATCGGATCACTATTAGTTGGAATCGACTTGATGACAGTGGTTTTATTTTGATTTGGGGATGATTAAAACTATCACACAGCAGACACACCACACAAAGCAAACAATTAACAATGCACAGTTGGCTGAAATATGCTTATTGTGGCATGTCCTCCAACAATTCCCTCTTTTGTGGGGCCAGCTTCCCTTAGCCAATCTAAGTGGTTTTCCCATAGCATGGGAGCAGAACCAGTACTAATTCAGATTCTGAGCCTTGGAAGGCTTCTCTTTCCCAAACTAAACTTCACCATGAAATGACCAGGTGTTTCCATCTGTCAGGGTTCTGTCAGTATCTCAGAAATCCTTAGAAAAGTTGGAGAAGGGTGGGGATAAGACCTGGCTGAAAAGACACAGGTAGAAAGGCACACAAAGAAGCAGGGAATCCAAGGCCAAGGGGGCCTATTATACTCTGAACCAGTCTTTATCTTCAAGCCTGTGTACTTGACGTTTGAAGAGGAAGATCCTACCCATTTGATGCATTTTTTTTTTTTAATACAAGAGATTGCCACACAAAAATCTCACATTTCTGACTATTAATGTTGTGACAGGAAGAAAATAAATCTTTCAAAACACTGATTATTTTAAAGCACTTACACCGCCTCCCACCACCTCTTCTTTCCCCTTAGAGCAGATGTCTATTTCCATGGAAACCACAACCAGGAACGTAGATGTTAGAAGTCATGTAGATTTTTAATCTTTTTTTAATGATGTCACTTGGCTTCTAGGTTTGTTGTTCTGTGCCTGATCTTACCAGTCTCTATAACAAGAATTTCCTGAGAGTCTCACTACTGGTTGATATATTCCCTTGAGGACTGAGGTGGCTAGAGTAAGATTTCCCCTAGAATGAGCCTGTAGATAAAAATGCTGCTTTGTTCTTCAGAATACCCCAAAATCAAACCAGTTGCCACCAAGTTCGTTCTGACTCATGCAGCCCTACGTATTTCGACTAGAACTGTGCCTCAGAGAGTTTCCAATGGCTTTTTTTTTTTGGAAGTAGGTGACCTCCAACCTTTTGGCTAGCATCCGATCACTTAACCATTTGTACCACCCAGGGATGTTCTTCAGGGTGGGGCTGTCTCTTTGAGAGCTACACTGGCTATTTCTTGTCAACTCATATTTGGACCCTGGAATGTGAGGGGTTTTCAGTGCTAAGGAGAGAAAACAGTTTTGCCTCTTCACTTTGGAGTGGGGCATAAACTCCCTTCTCTGAAGCTTCCTAAAGCTCATTTCAAATTACAAGGAGTTAATGTTTGCATCTTGGAACTCTCTCTCTGCCCGTTAGAATTATTTTTACTTCTGCTCAGATGGTTTGGTAGAATTGCTGTGGAGTTGGCTGTGATTATGGATTAGCACCAAGTGAAGTCAAGGCATGGCAATTATGCAGTTTATTTGATCTGTGTAGACACAGCTTCAGGCTTCAAAGTCCACAGGGATGTCTACACTGATCAAACAGGCCAGGCTGTTGTCAGACCTCCTCTGTTCCCAGAGACTATCGGACAGCCTTTGTTCATTGTTGGTTCTGAGGCTGCTGGGGTTGTCTCCCACATAGGCACATCTGAGTTCCATAGCTGCTTACAGAGCTGGTTGGCAAAAGGGTGTCATGGGAGAAGTTTTCTCCTTGTCCCCAGCCTCTCTGTTTTCTTTGTCCCCTAATCCTGAGACACCCATAATCTAGAGCTCCCTTCCCTCTTCAAAACCTATTTGTGAATCTGCCTCTGTCTCCCTCACTAGATCTGTCTCCCTCACTAGCTTCTGTAGGTCAGGGGTTGTATCTGTATTGGACCTAGTCCAAGACTACAGTCCTGGATGTCGGAAGTAACAACCTCTTTCATCTCCTTCTATAATATGAGACACCTGCACCATATGGGGGTGGTGAGGTTAAATGAGGTAATGTGCATACAAGTGCTTAGCACAGTGCTGGATGCTTAACACTTGTTAAAGAAGCTAAAGAAGCTACTCTATTTTAAAGATTATTATTGAGTGAATGAGTGAATGAATGTTAGATTTTCACTCCTTGGTGGGAATTATAGTCACTGGATTAGCTCTTTTAACAATCCAATAAACTTTATATTTTGAATAGTTACCACATCCACATGGTTTAAGAATAATGTATAAAAAGTCCTCGTAGAACAAAAGTTGACTTGGCCTTTTGTTTCTAGTTTCTGAAAATGGCCCTTGGAATTCCTTAGCAAACCAAGATGTCTTTGTATTTCTAAAACAGTCAGGCAGCACTATATAATGTGTGTCAATGATGTGGGAGCCTGAGGACCATACCTGACAATTTCAGGAAAAAGCGGGGTGGGGAGAACTTGATGGAATCAGTTATTCCTGTTCAGTGATTCCATCAGTCACTGACTGGGCATTAAGGTCCCAGGCATGAATATAGACTAAGCCTCCAATAACTATTATAAAGAACCCTGGGCCTCAGCGCTTCCTTTTGACCTCTCCTGTGATGCACATGGAGAGCTGGCATGTCTCTGGGGACAAGAAGCTCAGTGCTGAAAACTCCTCCCAGACCTTGCCTGTGCATCTCTTCATGTGGTTATATTTAAAAGGTTATATTTTAAAAGGTGAGTACAGCTGTCCCATGAGTTCGGTGTCATTCTCATTCTAATGAATCAATTATCACATCCACCTTGAAAACCAGGGACCTGTGTAAGTCAGCAGGCCTGACATCTGCCTTTTTGGCAGTTGATTAGGACAGAGTCCTAACTTCTAAGGAAACAGCTTTGTATGGACAGAAGAGGGCTGTGCAGGCAGTCGCCTTGTAAAGACCTAACTCTGGATGGTTAGGACTGGAGACAGAGAGAACATCATGTGATCGGCTGATGTCAGAGATGGAGAAGTGAAAAAGCGGAATGTGAATTATCTTTGCATTCTGAGGATTGACTCAGTCCTTTTCCCCTCGGCCAAATTCTCTACCCATCTCACCCCACAACATAATCACAGTTACCAAATGCTAGTGTATCCTTCTAAACTTTTTGTTTTTGAGTACACAAACAAATTTGTAGATATATATGCTTACCCTCCCCCACACTTCCACACTTTTAAAAACACAAATGGTGGTTGTTTGTAGTTAGGTGCCATCGAGTCTATTCCAATTCATAGCAAACCCATGTGACAAGAGTAGAAATGTCCCAGAGGGTTTTCAAGTATGCAGTTTTTATGGGAGCAGATCACCAGGTCTTTCTCACAGTGCTATTGGGTGGGTTTGAACTGGCAACTTTTTGGTTAGCAGCTGACTATGACTTTTTTGTGTTTAGCATTTTTTCACTTAATAATACATGTCATAGACTTTCCCTCTCATGCATCAATCTAGCTTTCAGCTACGTAAGGTCTGTTGTATGAATGTTCCACATTCTGCTTAACCAGCCCTTTATCTACGGCTCACAGGTTATTCCTAATCATTGGCCATTTCAAACAATTTTGTAATGAGTGACTTTGTATAGTGGCATTTTCCACATGCCTGAGTGTATCTGCAAGATATATTCCTAAAAGTGGTATTGCAGGGTCAAAGAGCAAATACATTTGTACTTTTGATAGTGCCAAGCCGCTTTTCACTGAAGTTATACCAATTTACATTTACCACGTAGTGTTATAATTCATTATCTCAATACACTCAAATATACTTTAGAAGGACTCTGTCCCTAGAAATTTCAGGCATCCGAGCAAACACATGGTTGTCAATTCTATTTTAATGCGTTGTTGCTAGGTGTTATCAAGTCTGTTCTGACTCACAGAGTGTCCAACTGAACGAAATACTGCCCAGTCCTGCACCAGTTTCCCAACTGTTGTTATGTTTAAGTCCATTGTTGCTGCCACTGTGTCAACTCATTTTCTTATGGGGTCTTCCTCTTTTTCACCGACCTGCCACTTTACCAAGCATGATGTCCTTCCTCAGGGACAGGTCCCTCCTAATAACATCCTGACTTTCTTACAGACATATGAATATTATCCTATCACAGACAGTATTGTACTTCAAGATAAATCTTAAAATGCTCTTTTTGACAATGAATGTGACAAAATTCTTCAATATGTCATTCCTAGCATAGTGAACCATGATTGTCCGATTCAAAATGGTCAGTGCCCGTCCACTTCTGCTTACTAATGCCTTGGATAGGACTCCTGTGTAGTACTGTAGATAAGCACAGGACTGCTAAACACAAGATCTGTGATTCAAACCCACCAGTCGCTCCTTGGAAACCCTATGGAAGGTTTCTATAAGTCAGAACTGACTGGACAACACTTCACAACAACAACAATGCCTAGGATATCCATCTTTATGTGTGCCATTTCATATTTAACAAGTTCCAATTTTCCTAAATTCATACTTTGTACGTTCCACATTCTGATTATCAATGGATATTTGCAACTGTTTCTTCTCATTTTGAGTTGTGCCTCATCAGCAAATGAAGGTCCTGAAAGGTGTCCTCCTTCACATCATTATGGTCAACTCTATTTTGAGGAGGCAGCTCTTCGCCAGTCATATTTTGAATGCCTTCCAACCTGCGGGACTCATCTTCTGGCACTATATCAGACAATGTTCTGCTTCTATTCATAATGTTTTCAGTGGCTAGTCATTCAGAACTGGTCCGCCTCTCCTTTCTCCTCGCTTGTCTTAGTCTGGAAGCTCTGCAGAAAATTGTTCACCATGGATGACCCTGGTTGTACTCCAAATATCAGTGCCATAGCTTCCAACACCACAGCAACACACAAGCAACCACAGTTCAACACACTGATAGACAACTGGTTGTTGTTGTTGTTGTTAAGTGCCGTCGAGTCGGTTCCGACCCATAGCGACCCTGTACAGGGTTTCCGAGGGTGTAAATCTTTACGGGAGTAGAAAGCCTGATCTTTCTCCCGCGGAGCAGCTGGTAGTTTCGAACTGCTGACCTTAAGGTTCGCAGCCCGATTCGTAGGTCTATGTTAATAAGGTTTAAAGGGCCGCTATGAGTAGAAACCTACTCCATGGCATTAAAATAACATAAATAGTTGGCAAACACTAGCTGACTCCAGAATATCTCAAGTACCTGCAGCATAGCATTCTTTCAGTTAGTCCGGTGGTGACTGTGTGCAAGTATAATTTCTCTATGTGATTGGAAGCTTTTTGAAGGCAGGCTATTTTTCGTCTCTGTCTGCCACTCTCTTCCTTGTAACACTGGACATAGTGCCTGGAACATCATTTAATGAATCTAATACATACATTTTTCCACGTTGTTAAGTCTTTGAAATCTGTGTGCCTTAGAGTCAATAATCTATCATAATTATTAACAATTATTTTTCTGTAATTGTACAAGATTGTTGTTGTTAGGTGCTTTCAAGTCGGTACCAATTCATAGCGACCTTATTTATGTACAATAGAATGAAACACTGCCCGGTCCTCTGCTAACCTCACAATCGCTGCTACGCTTGAGTCATTTGCTGCTACCATTGTGCCAATCCATCATGTTGGGAGGTCTTCCTCCTTTTCACTGACCCTCCACTTTAACATACGTGATGTCCTTCTCCAGGGACTAGTCCCTCCTGATAACATATTCAAAGTATGAGAAACGAAGTCTGGCCATCCTGGCTTCCAAGGATCACTCTGGCTGTACTTCTTCCAAAACAAATTTGTTTGCTCTTTTGGCATTCCATGACACTTTTAATATTCTCCTCCAACACCATAACACAAATGCATCAATTCTTCTATGGTCTTCCTTATTCATTGTCCAACTTTCACATGCATATGAGGCCACTGAAAATACCATGGCTTGGGTTAGGTGCACCTTAGTCTTCAAACTGACATCTTTGCTCTTTAATGGTTTAAAGAGGTCTTGAGTAGCAGATTTGCCTAATTGAATATATCATTTGATTTCTTGACTGCTCCTTCCATGAATGTTGATGGGTGATTCCAGCAAAATGAAGTCTTTGACAACTTCAATCTTTTCTCCATTATTCATGTTATTTATTGGTCCAGTGGTGAGGATTTCTGTTTTCTTTATATTGAGGTGCAACCCATAGTGAAGGCTATGGTCTTTGATCTTCATCAATAAGTATTTTAAGTCCTTTTTGCTTTCAGCAAGCAAGATTGTATCATCTACATATCACAGGTTGTTAATTAATCTTCTTCCAACTCCGATGCCACATTTTCTTCATATAATCCAGCTTCTCAGATTATCTGTTCAGCATACAGATTGAATACTATGGTGAGAGAATACAGCCCTGGTGTACACCTTTCCCAATTTTAAACCATTCAGTGTTTCCTTGTTCTGTTTGAACAACTGCCACTTGATTTATGTACAGGTTCCTCCTTAGCACAATTAAGTGCTCCTGAAAACTCATTCATTGTAATGTTGTTCATAGTTTGTCATGATCCACATAGTCAAAAGCCTTTGCTTAGTCAAGAAAGCACAAGTAAACATCTTTGTCTGCTTTCAGCCAAGATCCATCTGACATCAGCTGTGCTACCCTCATTCCACGTCGTCAATGTACTGTTGCAACCAGTTTTGAATTATGGTTTTTTTTTTTAAGGTTTTATTGTGAATTGAGTGATAGTTTACATGGGAGAACATCAGCTTTACATTCATCCTATCATATATTGTTTCATTGCAATGATTACAATCTCCTCCATGCATCATCATTCAACAGCATTTGCTTCTATTCCCTCTGTTTTTTTTTGGGGGGTGGGGGGTGGGGATGTACACCGAAGCACTCAGGAATATATAACCATTCAAATAACCAAAGGGTATACCCTGCAAACCTGCCCCCCGGCTGTCAGCACACAGCCTCTCTCCCTCACTGAGTCCAGAGTCCCCAGCTGCTCCATCTCTCCACATCATTGTCTCTGTCTCCATGTCTGGCTTCACTGCTTCTCTGGATAGGGTCCCAAAGATGGTCTTCTCCCTTGATGGTTCCAGGGTCATCCATTCCTGGACTGTAAGATTAACCACTCCCCTCCTTTTGCTACACAACGTCTACCTTTACATTTGCAACACTCACAGTCAGTCCTGATAGCAATTATTCACTATTGAACCACAAGAGTCATCCCCATCTCCTTTCATCAGCCCCATCTAGACAGGTTGGAAACCACTCAGTGGAGATTCTACCTTCCCCTGTACCCTCTGTAACTAGGCTCCTCTTGAAAGCTTGTAAGCCAGTCACTTCTTGCCTTTGTAGCCCCCCAATTTTGGGTAGCCAATGTCTACATTACCCATCCCTGTCAACTCTGTATATCAAGGGGGTGGGAATGATTCTCACTGTAAAGATTCGTTCCCTCTTTTGAGCTACTACATCCGTAAGTATAGGTCAAGTTCATCAAATTGTAGTGGATTACTCTTTTTTTCATCTTCTTTCTTCCTCTAGTCAAGTTCTGATCATTCAGCCATTAAAGCCAGGTCAAATGGGTACTATCTGCAAGTATGGGTATTCTTGTGCATCTCTCCTCACCTCATATCAGCTGGACGCTTCACTCTCCACTCTAGTCCACTATGGCCATGTCCCTGCCCCTGGGCCCAGTAGTCCCCAGGTCTCGCCACACCACTGGCCAACCAGGTCTCAACACAGGTCGACAGGACTCTATTGAACGTGGTTGGACTTAGCTCACAAATTCATTGCTGTTTTCCCCCCACTTTCCCTTACTGGTAGACCAATGTGGTCACCAGCCAAACCACATGCCTGCTTATGTATTTCCCTTGACTTTCAGTCTTGGAAGGAGGTTTGCCCTGAGGGGGTCCAACCACTTGCCTTGATGGTTTCCCAGGTGAACAACTTGCTTGTTCTTGTAGTAGTCAATCAGATTGCCATTATTGGTTTTTATTTTTCCTGCCAGTCTTTTAAGAAATATCTTCTATTCTTCTAGCAACTCTAGGCTGGTCTGTTTGTCCTTTCAAGGGGAAATTTCCCACTTCAGAAGATTCTGGATGGGGATCAGGATTCTACCTATGGTCTTATGCGAAGCAAAGTCTCCGCAGTAAGCCTCCTTCACTGGACGAGTTCTAGCCCCATTTTAGGTATTCCAATCAGTTACAGGCTGAAGACGAGCTTACAAGCTTTCTATGGTGATGTTTCTGGCTATTCCTTTCTCTTCCCCTCAAGTGTCTATTTTACAATAGTAGGTAAGGGAAACCAAAGGTTTTGAATTATCTATAGCAAAATTTTACTTGCATGTAATATTAATGATGCCTGCATTGCATTGAATCACCTCTCTTTGGAATGGCACAAATATGAGTCTTTTCCAATCTATTGACCAGGCAGCTGTTTGGCATAAATGAGTAAGTACCTTCAGTGCTGTATCAGTTTGTTGAAAGATTTCAATTTGTCTTCCATCAATTCTGGAGCCTTGTTCTTTGCCAATGCCTTCAGTGTACCTTGAACTTCTTCCTCCAGTATTATTGGCTCTTGATTATATGCTTCCTCGTAAAATGGTAGAACATGAACCATTTCTCTTGGGTACAGTGACTTTCTATATTCCTTCCATTTTCTTTTGATGCTTTTTGCATCTTTTGATATTTTTCTTATGTTGTTGTTGTTAGCTGCCATTGAGTCAGTACCAACTCATAGCGACCCTACACACAACAGAATGAAACACAAAACCTTCAATATTGCAAGTTGAGGCTTGCATTTTTTCAACTTGAGAAATGTTGAGCATGTTCTTGCCTTTTGGTCTTCTAACCCCAGGTATTTGCACATCTGATTATAATACTTGACTTTGTCTTCTTGGGCTGCCTTTTGAAATTTTCTCTTCAGCTCTTTTACATTTCTTCCATTTGCTTTAATATCTCTATATTGGAAAGCATATTTCAATCTGTTCTGATACCCATTTTGGTCTTTTCCTTC
Organism: Chrysochloris asiatica; assembly: GCF_000296735.1. Lineage (NCBI taxonomy): Eukaryota > Metazoa > Chordata > Mammalia > Afrosoricida > Chrysochloridae > Chrysochloris > Chrysochloris asiatica. Next base: position 11,678,693 of record NW_006408565.1, on the reverse strand, counting down.
TTTCTGGTCTTCTTAATGACATTTTGCTTTCTTCTTGCGTGATGTTCTTGATGTCATCCCACAAATCTCTGGTCTTTGGCCACTACTGTCTAATGCATCAAATGTGTTCTTGAGATGAACTCTAAATTCAGGTGGGATATATTCAAAGTCATATTCTGGCTCTTCTGCATTTGTTTTCATTTTCTTCAGCTTCAGCCTGAATCTGCATATGAGCAACTGATGGTCTGTTCTACAGTCTGCCCTGGCCTTGTTTTGACTAATGATATGGAGCTTTTCCACCATCTCTTCCCACAGTTGTAGTCAATTTATTTCTGTGTATTCCATCTGGTGAGGGCCATGTATATAATCTTATTTTATGATGTTTTAAAAAGGTATTTTGAATAAACAAGTCATTGGTCTTGCAAAATTCAGTCATGTGATCTCCAGCATTTTTTCTATCTCCAAGGCCATGTTTTCCAACAACCGATCCTTTCTCTTTGTTTCCAATATTTGCATTTCAATCATTAGTGATCATCAATAGATCGTATGGCATTGTAATCAATTTCAGACTGAAGAAGTTGGTAAAATTCTTCAATTTCATCATCACTGGCATTAGTGGTGATTTGAATAATGGCTGTATTAACTGGTCTTCCTTGTAGAAGTATGAGTATTATCTTATCACAGACAGCTTTAAACTTCAAGATAGATCTTGAAATTTTCTTTTTGATGATGAATGTGATGCCATTCTTCTTCAATTTGTCATTCCCAGCATAGTAAACCATATGATTGTCATATTCAAAATGACCAACACCAGTCTATTTCAGTTGACTAATGCCTAGGATATTGATGTTCATGCATTCCATTGCTGCTGTCACTGTGCCAATCCATCTCGTTGGGGGGTCTTCCTCTTTTTCTACGACCCTCCACTTTACCAAACATGAAACCCTTCTTCAGAGACTAGTACCTCCTGGTAATATGTCCAAAGTATGAGAGACGAAGTCTTGCCATCATGACTTCTAGAGCGCACTCTGGCTGTACTTCTTCCAACACAGATTGGTTTGTTCTTTTGGCAGTCCATGGTACTTTTAATATTCTCCTCCAACATCATAGCTCAAATGCATCGATTCTTCTATGGTCTTCCTTATTCACTATCCAACTTTCACATGCATATGAGGTTATTGAAGATACCATGGTTTGGGTCAGGCACATCTTAGTCCTCATACTGACATGTTTGCTCTTCAACACTTTAAAGAGGTCTTGTGCAGCAGATCTGCCTAAATGTATAGTTGTTGTTCATGTGGCTGAAAAAGATATTGCCAATGAATAGGTCTTGCAAAATTCTATCATGTGATGATCTCTGGTGTCATTTCTAAAACCAAGGCAACATTTTCCAACTACTGGTCCTTCTTTGTTTCCAACTTTTATGTTCCAATCACCAATAATCATTAACGCATATTGGTTGCATGTTTGATCAATTTCAGACTGCAGAAGTTGTTAAAAATCTTGAAATTTCTTCATCTTTGGCATTAGTGGATTGTGTAATTTGAATAACAGCCATAAATTTGAGTAATGGTCTTCCTTGTCATTGTTGTTAAGTGCTGTTGAATTGATTCTGACCCATAGCGACCTTGTATAGGGTTTCCAAGGAGCAGTTGGTGAGCTTGAACCATCAACCTTGCAGTTCAAACAACTTTGTAATTTGAGGCATTAGCCCACAGCGCCACACCAGGACTCCTGGTCTTCCTTGTAGGTAGATAGATATAATCCTATCATTGACGGTATAGTACTTAAAGAAAGATTTTGAATGTTCTTTTTAACAATGGATGTTACACCATTCCTCTTTAATTTGTAATTCCTGGCATAATAAATCATATGATTGTCTGATTCAAAATGGCCAATACAAGTCCATTTCAACTCATTAATGCCTACGATACTGGTCTTTTTACAGTCCATTTCATTTTTGATGACTTTCAATTCTCCTAGAGTCATAGTTCATATAGTCCATGTTCCAATTACTTGTAGATGTTTTACAGCTATTTCGTCACAGTTTGCGTGATGCCATATCAGTATATGAAGGTCCTTAGAGCTTTACTCTAGCCATGTCATTAAGGCACACTCTACTTTGGGGAGGAAGCAATTCCCAGTCATATTCTGAGTGCCTTCCAACCTGAACAACTCATCTTGTGGCACTATCAAACAATGTTCTGCTGCTGTTCATGAGGTTTTCAGTGGTTAACCGTTCAGAGGTGATTCACCTCTCTCCTTCCTAGTCTTAGTCTGGTAGCACCACTGGAATCTGTACACCATGAATGATCCTGAAGTATTTATTAATATCATGGACTTTCAGAAGCATGAACAAATAATGAACATGTACTTGGAAGAAGTACAATCAGAATGCTCCTTAAAGGTGAGTATGATGAGACTTTGTCTCACATAATTTACACATGCTATTTAGAGGGACCCGTCTCTGGGAAAGTGGAGGGTCAGAGAACAAGAGAAGACCTTTAACAAGATGGATTGGTACAGTAGCAGCAGCAATGGACTGCAGTGTAACAGCGATTGTGAGGGTAGCACAGGACCGGGCAGTGTTTTGTTTGGTTGTGCATATGTTTGCTATGAGTTGGAACCAACTAGATGGTACCTAGCAACAACAACAAGATTGCTGAGAACAACAGCGCTAAAACCAAAAAACAAATCTGCCATCAAGTCAATTCCAAATCATAGCAATCCTATAGGACAGAGTAGAACTGTTCCATAGAGTCTCCAAAGCTGTAAGTCTTTATGGAGGCAAGCTGCCACATCTTTCTCCTGTGCAATGACTGGTGAGTTCAAATGACATGTAACCACTGTGCCATCAGGGCTCCTTACAAGTGGAGTTAGAAGGAGGATTTTCTTTTGAAATCTGGAGTATTTCTTGAATGGGCTCTTAAGAACCTAAGAACAATGGAGAATTGATCATTTCTTTTAATACATTAAATTTCTGGACTATTCCACAGTTCATTCTTCCATGGCTGGCACAGGATCATGCTCCCTACCCTTTATAATACTTTCAAATGGTTAGGATTTGTCAGCAATCTTAGCAATTCAGTGATAATGGCGTTACTGCTATCTCAGGATGTTGAAAGGAAGGCTGCTGAAATCATACTCATTCCAAGGGAAGTTGAAAGTATACACTGAGGAGGAGGGTGGAATGCTGGGCAAGGCAAAATACACTGGGAGAAAAGAATGAGAATGCATCGTTGAAACTCAGGGATGACTGTAGCCCTCCAGGAGTGGTACTGTCGGATAAATACTGAACTGCTAACTGCAAGTTTGGTGGTTCAAATCCACCAGCTGCTCCTACAGGGTTGATATGAGTCAAAACCAACTTGATGACACTTAACAGCAGCAAGGCCTTGATTGCTAGTAGACACCAGGATCTCTTCCAGCTAAGTCTTGGACCAATTAGTAAACCTGTGATACTACCATGGTGTTAGCACGGGTCCAACCACAATTTATTGAATTGCTACAGCAGCCTCTTAATTGGCTTCAGTCTTCTCCTCTCACTCCAATCTATTCCCAGCATGGGACTTGCCAACTCAGGTTCCATCCAGGACCAGGAGAGAAGGAGGCATGGTAGGGAGCGCAGCAAACTAGTGCACAGGTCCCCTCTGAAAGGGGGCTGGGGTTACTTGCTCTGCATTGGCTGATGGCTGTCCTTAACCATGTGAGGCTAGAGAAGCTGGAATTTGAAAATTGTGAAATCTCTTGACTTTTAAATATTGCTAGGTGACGCTGTGGGTTAACGCGCTGGACTGCAAAGTCGGTTTGAACCACATGGTCGGAGGTTCAAGCTCACCAGCCACTACTCAGAAACCTTATACAGGGTCGCTATGGGCCAGAACCAACTCTACAGCACTTCACAGCAGCAACAGCAACAGGTATAGATAGCTGCCAGTCAACACATGGTGACTATGTATAAACAGAAAAAACACTGCCCCATGGTCCTGCATCATCCTCAGGACTACCAGTAGGCTCAAGTCCATCTTTGCTGCTTTTATGCCAATCCATTTTGCCAAGAGTCTCCTTCACCCTCACTGACCCTCTACTTCACCAAACATGATGTCTTCCTCCAGTGATTGATCCCTCCTGATGAAGCATCCAATGTTCTCGAAGGACCTTACGCCTGATCAACAAAATGGCATTGCAACTACCCCCAATTGATACTGAATGGGGTCCTGCTTGAGCTTCGGAGGGAAGCTTGGGTCTTTGTTACACCTGGAGACCCTCCCCCCAAAAAAATTTCCAGGTTTCAGGAAAATCTCCATACCCCTGCCCAAATCTCCATTACACCCTCCCCCCATTGTACACTCACCAGAACTGTACCCAGACCACACCGCCTTAAATACTCCAGTCTGTAAGAGAACAGATGGGCTCTTGGTCTCTTCCCAGGTTTATTCTCAAAAAACCTGCCTGCTGTTGAAGCCAAGACTTTCTCCTATGTCTCTTTCTTTCTTTTCCTTAAGTTCTGTTGTGAGCCACAAGGTTTTCAAAGGCGAATTTTCCAAAAGTAGGTCTCAGGGCCTTTATTTCTAGTCTGTCTTAGTCTGTAAGCGCTGATGAAACGCTTTACTATGGGCGCCCCCACTAGCATTTGAAACACAGGTGGCATGTTTCCAGCATCATCACAACACAAAAGCCACCACAGAAGGACAAATAGGATAAGTACTGGACTGCTAACCACAGTGGTTCAAACCCACTAGCAGCTTGCTCCTTAGAAACCCTATACAGGGTCGCTATGAGTCAGAACTGACTCCATGGCAGTTAACAACAATAAATATAAAGAGACTTTCTTAATACCATGCTGGCCCAAAACAACTCAACCTCTTCCTGACAGTCATCATGGAGTTCTCACTGGGAATCTGGTCATATAACTTCACTTTACCTCAGTGCCTATGGAGTTAAGGTCCAAGCTTCTTAGCACGATAACCAAGGTCCTCCACAATGCATCTCATCCACACCTCTCCAGGATCCTTCCCCACTGCTATCATAAAGTCCACTGCCCACTAAACAGTCAGATCAAAAGACATGTCCCTCCCCAAACACACCATGCTCTTCACACCACTGTGGCTCTGCACTCGCCCTGTGTACTCTTCCCCACAGCCTACCAGGAACCTCCTGGCCATCCTTCACTCAGCTGCTGTCAAGTCAATTCCCACTCAGGGCAATGCCCCGCGTGTCTGAGTAGAACTATTTCCCATGGCGTTTTTAATGGCTGATTTCTTGAAAGTAGATCACAGGCCTTTCTTCCCAGGTACTTCTGGGTAGACTCAAAACTCTAGCCTTTCAGTGAGCAGCGAATGTGCTGTTTGTACCATCTGGGACTCCCACCCACTTTCAAGAGCTCGCTGATGATCATCCTTTCTATGAAGTCTCTCCTGCCACTTGCCCTAGAGTTAACTTCTTCTTTCCTTAGGCCTCAACTACACCCTACATTTCTCTTGTATACCGTATAGAAGTCTATTTTTAGTTATTTGATTACATATCTGGATCATGATGAGTTCTTTGAGACAAACCTAGGATAGACCTCAGCCCAGTAAGTACTCGATACATGTTGCTTAAGTGGATATTCTTTGCACAGCACCTGACTAGGTATCGTTGTTGTTGTTAAGTGCTGTTGAGTTGATTCTGACATCTGAAGACCCTGGATAGCGTTTCTGAGCAGCAGCTGGTGGATTTGAACTGTAGACCTTGTGGTTCTAATTCCAGTTGATCCTATAGTGCCACACAAGGAGTCCACTAGGTATTATGGGGGACATAAAGTAGCCCCTTAAGGTCAGCGGTTTGAAACTACCAGCCACTCCGCGGGAGAAAGATGAGGCTTTCTACTCCCGTAAAGATTTACACCCTCGGAAACCCTGTACAGGGTCGCTATGGGTCGGAACCGACTCAACAGCACTTAACAACAACAACAACAAAGTAGCCCCAGGTATAGTTGCTGTCTTCAAGATTCTTACTGGGGACATAAGATACACACCCAAGACCCTAGGACCATCAAGGGAGAAGAGTGTGAGCAGAATGTGGGACCCTATCCAGAGAAGCAGTGACACCAGAGATGGAGGCAGAGATGAAGGCATGGAGAGATAGAGCAGCTGAGGACTCAAGTCTCATGGAAAGAGAAAGGCTGTGTGTTGGCAGCCAGGTGCTAGTTGCCAGGAGGTGGGCTCGCAGAATGTGCCCTTTGGTTTTTTAAATGATTATATATTCCTGAGTGTTTTTGTATATACCACCCCCTAAACAACAACAAAAACAGCGGGGACTGAAGCAAATACTGTTGAATGATGATGCACGGAGGAGAGTGTAAGCATTGCAATGAAACAATGAATGTAAAACTGATGTTCCCGCATGTAAACTATCATTCAATTCACAATAAAAAAACTTTAAAAAAAGAGAGAGAGATACATATCCAAGAAAAGGCAAACCAGATCTGTGGTAATTTGAGCACAGGCATAAAAAGACATATGCATATTGGGGCCTATGACGGTCAACGCATTCTCATCTGGGACAGAAATGATCCTGTTTTGGTGGCCTGATACAGACAACTGCTTTTGTATGAAGAAAGGTAAAGATAATCTGAAATCAGAATTGGATACTATTGCATTCCATGCTTGAAGGTGAAAGCAGGTCCAGGAGAAAACAGAGATACAAGAGTGGAGAAAGAGGAGGGAGAGAAGTATAGTAAGGAGGGTATGGAAATCCTGTACTTGTGCCAAATCCCTTGCCAGAGTTGGTTCTTCCCACTGCACCCAATCTTTCCCATGCATATAAACATGTTACAATTCATCCTACCTAAAAGCTCTCCAATAACTTCCAGCCCCCCTCAGAACGCTCCCATTTCTCTGAAAGGGTTCTTTCCTTGCCATCTCCAGCTCCTTTCCCTTGTTTTCTTCACCCCGGTCTACAAACACTGCTCCTGTGAACATCATCACTGACATCCACAGTGCTAAACCCAATGGCCAGTTCCCATTTCTCATCATCCTTGACACTGCAGATCTTGAACCACTTTTCAGTTGGACTCATGGGTACAGTTTTCTTCCTCACTGGTTATTCTTTCTTGGTCTTCTTTGCTAACTCTTCCTCATCTTCTTCACCTATAACTGTGGCAGAACTTGGACTTCTTTATACCCAATCAACAACCCTGGTGATCCTAGCGAGTGTGCCCTGTTGACTTCCAATTTATTTCTTTGGATTTCAGACTTATTTAATTCAACTCCTATTTTGCATCTTTACTTGGTTTCTCATAGGCATCTCAAACTAGATGAACCCCAAACTGAATTCTCCCCTACTCTCCAACCTGCTCCTCTCATGGTGATGGTGGTGGTTATGTGCCCTGGAGTCGATTCTGACGCATAGCGACCCTGCATAGGGTTTCTGAGGCTGTAAATCTTTAAGGTAACAGAAAGCCTCATTTTTCTACTGCGGAACGGCTGGTAGTTTTGAACTGCTGACTTTGAGGTTAGCAGTCCGACTCGTAACCACTACGCTGAATATTTCATTTCTTCTATCATAAATTTAAACACAATATTTTGTGTATTTTCTGTGTCCCTCCCCCGCTTTAAGGTAAGGCCTATGAGAAAAGGGACTGTGTTAAGTTTCTTCATTACTATAGAACAGTGCTTGACATGCAGTAGGTTCTCTACATATTTGGGGCACGGATGAACAGAAGACATTAGGACTAGGATTGTAGTGGTTAAGAGTGTGGGCTCTAAAGTTTGACTCCTTGAGTTCAAATCTTAGTTCTACTTTCTGCCTGGGCAAGTAGAACTCCAAAATTTCAGAATTTCTAGAATGAACATTAGGAAACTCATTCCAGAGAAGTTGTTACTGAGGAACTATGAAATATTGGGCCTGGGGAATACAGGAATAAAGAAAGCAAGTTCCTGGCCTCAAGACTTCACAGTTAATAGGCAATCAACTCAGAGTGCCGAGGGAGTGACGGCAGGGAGAACAGGTTAGGCCTCTTAGACAAGGGCTTGTTGTTAAGTCAATCTCGACTCACAGTGACCCTGAATAGGATTTCCAAGGAGTGGCTGCTGAGTTTGAACCACTGACCTTGCAACTGAAACCACCCAGAGGTCCAGTGCATTATCCTGCAGTGCCACACCAGGACTCCAGAAGGGGTGGGGAACTTTTTTTTGTTTTTTTTTTATTGTGACCTGAGTGATAGTGTACATGGGAGAACATTGGCTTTACACCATTGTTTCATTGCAATGATTACAATCTCCTCCATGCATCATCATTCAACAGTATTTGCTTCCATTCCCTCTGTTTTTCTTTTTTTGGGGTAGGGTGGGGGTGGGGAAGTGTACACAAAAACACTCAGGAATATATAATAATTTAAACCACCAAAGGGCACATTCTGCAAGCCTGCCTCCTGGCCGCCAGCACTCAGCCCCTCTCTTTCCATGAGTCTAGAGTCCTCAGCTGCTCCCTCTCTCCATGTCCTCATCTCTGTCTCCATCTCTGGTGTCACTGTTTCTATGGATAGGGTCCTGCATTCCATTTGTACTCTTCTCCCTTGATGGTCTTAGGGTCCTCTGTTTCTGGACTGCAAGATTAACTATTCCCCATTTTTGTTACAAAACTTCTACCTTCATAGTTGTGATAGTCGTAATTAGTCATGATAACAATTACTGACCTATTGAATCATAAGACTCTTATCCCTGGGATAGGGAACTTTTATGCTGCCAAAATTTAAAACATCATTATAGGCAATACAATATATTATCAACTTAAAAATTAGTCTACTATATTTGGTCAAACATTTAATTAACTCACACCTAATATGATGGCTGGAACTGTGGTTGCCTTGGCAGGGCCAGATGTTCCCTACCCCTGTCCTAGAGGAAGGGATAGCTGAGCTAATGAGACCTGAAGGATGTTTGCTCGCAAAGAGGATGGGAAAGTATGTCTGAAAGAGGAAACACCTCAACTAAATGTTCAGGAGAGAGGGTTCTAGCACTGTAGATGAGCTGCAAGTAGCTTGTCCTGATTGGAGCTCATGGATTTCAAGTGGAAGGATGGTAAGAGTGGACTCAGAATGGAGAGGGCACTGAGGCAGGAACACCAAAGGCCTTGTGAGACTTCAGAGTGTGGCTAGGACTTGAAGGATGACAACTTAGAATTACACGATTACAAGCATGAAGGGAATTTATGAATCACACAGTCACTACTGAACCCCTGTACTGCACTTTAAAAAATGAAAACAAAGACAAAAAAGTACAAGGAAAAAAAAATACCTATATTTCTTATCCCTGATGAACTATTGTTTATACTTTGGCATATTGTTTTTAGTGTTTTCTTTAAGAATATGTGGTTTTAAGATCCCTGTATAGGTCAGAAAAACACTATCCCACGGGGTTTTCAAAGCTGTACTTTTTTCTACGGTAGTCACATCTTTGTCCTATGGAGCGGCTGCTGGGTTCAAATCACTGACCTTTCAATTAAAAGTTGAGTACTTAACCACTGCACCACCAGGGCTCCTTAGAATTCTAGGTTGTTGTTGTTGTGAATGCCATCGAGTCGGTTCCGACCCATAGCGACACTGTATAGGGTTTTCGAGAAGCAGCTGGTGAGCTTTAACCGCCAACCTTGCAGTTCAAACGGCTATGCAGTCTGGCGCATTAACCCACAGCGCCACACCAGGACTCTAGGCTAGGAACCAAGAAATAGAATTATGGGGCATAGAGGATGAATGCTTTGTTTCACTATTGTTAGCTGCTGCCAAATTGGCCCTGACTCATGACAAACTCATGTGTTGCGGAGTAGAACTGGTCCATATGTCTTCTTAATGGAAGCAGATCTGCACACCTTTCTTTCACAGGTTCGAACTGTCAACTTCAGGCTACCATGGACAAATGAAGAGAACCCATTTCCCTTACAACTTTATCAGTACTTGACCTGGCTAGATTTTCTTTCTTTCCAGCATTTGTATCGATGAGAAGGCTGAGACCCAGGACATTGTCTGTTCACAATCATGGAGTAGGGTCGGCACTCATAATAGTAGGGTCTGCTGGTTGGTTCCCCATGACATAATCTTTGTCCGACATCATATTACTCGTGTCAGTTTCAGAGGGGGGCCCGAAGGCGCTAAAATTCCCCAACACGGGAGCAGAAATGATTCCAAATCCTCCCAGAAAATGGCTTTGCTCCGCTCTACACCCAGGCAGTTTCCACCCGCAACCTCACACTACGTAAGGACTGCGATTGGCTCTCTCCCTCCGCCGAGCTAGGCTGGGGACAGAAATGGCTGCGTCGCTGGCAGCTGATCTCTCCCTCCGCGCAGCAGCTGCTCTGGAAGACAGGGGAGGCGGTGCACGCTGGACCTGTGGCGCTGTAGGGGAGCCCACCGTGGCCACCCGGCATCCGGGCAGAGGTCACCCCGGCGGCATTCCCAGCGCTCACCGGAGCAGTGGCACCGCCGGCAAAGGCCTTGGGGAGAGCGGGCTTCCTGCAACTGCGGGGTGGGAAGGGAGCCATGGCTGCCGAGAACAGCGCTGATTAGATTTCACACGCGTCCGATTGAGCCAGGGCACCTGGGACCAACACAGCAAGTGCAGTCAGCCAGCACACAGCCGACCCAGCAAGCGGCTCTGAAATACTCAACCACCCGGAGGCTGGCAGCCACGTGCCTGTGTTGACGCTAGAAAATGAAAAGGGAGGCTGGGCTCTGATCGGCTGTGGGAAGCCGAGGGTTTGAAAGGTGAAGACTTAAGCCCTCCTTGGGCTCCTTCCAGGTAACTCTGGTAGAAGTCCAACACCCACACCCGTTTTAGGGCCAATCCTGTCAGCGGACGTGCTGGCGGCCAGATTTCAGCTTTCCTATTCGAGGCAGGAAGAAGCAGCGGGAGAACTTGAGGAAAGAACAAAGCTTCGGGCACCGCCCAGCCTACTTTTCAGTCCGGAAGACTCCTTTCCTTTGCCAGTCGTGATTACTTAGGAGTTTTATTTTTCTTCTTCTTTAAGTGTTTCTTTTTAGTTACCATCTTTTGAGTTGTTGTTGTATGCCAAGCACTTTATTCGGTGTATTGCCTCTCACCTCCTCCCTACAACTGGAAAACATTATGGATACTGAGAATAATTTGTTAAGGTCACAAGTAGACTGGAAAAACACCTGGGGGGTTAGGAAACTCTCCTTTCTGCTGGTTTTTGTTTTTAAATTGTAGATATATATATATAAAACATTTGCTATTTCAGCCATTTTAACATGTACAATCCAGCCACACCAACCATACACCCCATGGTGCACAAACATTATTATTAACCATTTCCGCTTCTTGTTTTCCCCAATCTCTCCTTTCTTTCCCTCTTTTCTCCCCACTTCTTTCCTTCCTTTTTTTTTTTTTTTTTTTGTTGAGGGAAAGTTCCCAATGGTTTGTCCAATGAGAAAATAAATATACATTGTTTCTTTTCCAGTACATGGGGGGGGGGGAGGATTTTGCACATGTCTACATCAAGGTTGGTGGTTCAAACTCACCAGCAGCTCCTTGGAAGCCTATAGTTCCAGGGTCGCTATAAGTCAGAACCGACTCGACAGCACTTAACAATTCTATCCAGTGAAAAAGTCTCTCTTTTCAATTGCCTTCCCATCTCTCAAATTAGCACGTGTCTACAATCTACTCAGGGAATAATTTTCCCTTCCATCCCTGGTAACCATCATATAACCATCTTAAATACCAAAAGCTTTTTCTTGACTGTTTATAGTTGTGGTCTCATACAATATCTGTCCCTTTGCATTTCACTCAGCATAATGTCCTCCAGGTTCCTCCATGTTATACAGTGTTTTGCATATTCATCATTATTCTTCAATGTTCATTATATTCTAGTGTGTGCATGTACCAAAGTTTGTTCAACCATTTCTCTGCTGATGGGCATCTAGCTGTCTCCATCTTTTTGCTATTGTAAATATATCTATTTGTGTCATGGTTCTTACTTCTTGAGGATTATATATACCAAGCAGAGGGATGGCTGGATAATACGATATCTCTATTTCCAATCTTCTGAGAAAGTGCCATAGGGTTTTCCACAGTGGTTGCACCCTTTCCAATCCTGCCAGCAGTGTAGGTGGGTCCCATATTCTCCACACTCTTGCCAGCATTTGTTTTCTGTTTTTTCGAACTTTGCTATTAATGCTTGGATAATGGCTAGTAATGGTGAACATTTCTTATATGTTTGCTGACCCCCTGAATGTCATCTTTGGAAGTGTTCATGTCCTCTGCCCACTTTTTTCATTGGATTATTTGTCTTCTTATGGAGGTGTTGAAGTGTTCTTTAACTTTTAGACAGTAACCCCTTGTCTGATATGTCACAGCAGAAAGTTTTTTCCCAGTCTGTGGGTTCTCTTTATACTCTTCTGGTGAAATTTTCTGAAGCACCTAAGGTGATTGTGATGAAGAATTTATTGAGATTAAGGGGTTGGTTTAATGGTTTCAAAGTGAGGTCAAATTTACATAGCATTAAAGGGCACCCATTGCAGTGAGTTTGTTTGTTTATATGAGCTGTCTCATAAGTTGAATGATCCTAACCAGGAAACTGCCCATACTGCCTGCATAGGAAATGATTATCGAGAAATAGGAAGTGAAAAGAGAATGGTAGAAAAGTGTGTATCTTGATGTGCTATGTGAAAAAGAAATCTATCTATCTATCTATCTATCTATCTATCTATCTATCTATCTATCTATCTATCTATCTGCTCCCATAAAGATTTATAGCCTTGGAAACCCTATGCAGGGTCGCTATAAGTTGGAACTGACTCCACAGCACACCTCCACCACCACTATATATATATATGTGTGTGTGTGTGTGTGTGTGTGTGTGTGTGTGTGTGTATGCCGGGGACTGGCCTTGATATATGTGTGTGTGTGTGTGTATATGCCGGGGACTGGCCTTGACATAGTTGTTTGGTTGTTCACGAGTGTTTGGTTCACGAGGAGGGGATATCTGGCGGTGACAAAGATATAGAAAGAATACACAGAAAGAGACAAAGAGAGAGACAAAGAGGCACCCCGAAACCAGAGTGAATGCTGGACTGGCATCAGGCAGATCCTGCGTTGCAAACATCTCAGCCACGAAGGCCGTAATATCCTGCATAGTAAACATCTTGGCTAAGCATGCAGTATGGTTGCAATGCTAGACTGAGCCCCCTGCATGCTGTAACGCACGCCTTGCCAGTCGTAATGCACCTGGATTCGTCCTGCACCTCCGTTTTCTTTAGGGGAGGAACTTTACACAAAGCTAGGAGGGACTAAGATAAGGTAAAGCTGTCGATCTTACTTTTCCAGACATTCAGGCAACTTTACATCATACTTTGCAGGTTCGAATCTCACTACCGCAACTTGGTTTCTCAAGCTTAATTAACATACCTTTTAGCACCTAGCCTCAAATGGGGGGAGGAAAGGGAGGATTGGGAGGATTCCCATTGTGTCAGCTGCCTAGCCCAGGTTCTTCAGGAAAAGAGACCCTGGGTGAATAGGCAGCACCTGGAAACACTTTAGGGAGGGCATTCCTATTGTCCTTAGAACAGAGACAGGGGAGCCACCCAATTTACTTTGAATGAATTCTCTGAAGGAAAAACTTTGCCTGTTTGGAATTTTACAGTCTTGGCTTTTAGGAAAATATTACATTTATCTGTGGATATCAAGGGCTCCATGCATGCAGTTAATAAAACATAACTGAACACTAAGATGAAAAACAATTTGCTATGCCTGCCAGATAGCTAGAATCTGTTCCTCAGAGCCTGCGGCCTGCAACACTCGGGCCCAGTGGGCCTTGAACTTCTGACCAGGTTTACACGGTCTGCAACATGTATATATACATGTAGGATAAGCACTGGACTGCAAGGTCGGTTTGAGCCACAAGGTTGGTGGTTCAAACTCACCAGCTGCTTCTTGGAAACCCTATACAGGTCACTATGAGTTGAAACTGACTCGATGGCACTTAACAACAACATACATGCATACATGTATATTGTCAGATTTTTGACTCATGGCGGGTGATCCCAGGTGATAGAATAGAACTGCCTCATAGGACTTTCTTGGTTATAATCTTTTTGCAAGCAGATTTCCAGGGTTTTCTCCCTCAGAGCAATTGGGTAGATTCAAATTGCCAATCTTTCAGTTAGCAGCTGAGCACTTAACTGCTGTGCCACCAAAGTTACTCGATATACGTATACACACATATATAAAAATTAAAAACCATTAACTGAATTCTGACTCATAGCGGCTCTACATAGTGTTTCTCAGATTATATACTCTTTATGGGACCAGACAGCCTCATCTTTCTCCCAACAAGTGGATGGTGGGTCTGAACTGCCCACCTTGAGGTTAGCAACCACAGCACCACCAGGGTTCCTTAACAGACACTTATATTAAATAAGATACATTAAATGATGCACAAACATAGATATATTTGGAGTTCTGGTATGGTGCTGTAGGATAATGCACTGGATCACAAAGTTGGTTTAAACCGAAATATTTGCAGTTCAAACTCACCAGCCGCTCCTCGGAAACCCTATACAGTGTTGCTATGAGTTGGAATCAACTCGACAACACTTAGCAACAACAACAATAGATATATTCATATATATGGGAGGGAATCCTGAAAAAGATACATAGGAACCCAAGAAATATGGAGGAAAACCATTGACCGAGGGACCAAGTAGCAGAAACCTTTTTTTTCATTGTATAATTTTTAGTATCACCACTCACCTGTCACTTTGTCATACTGTGGTGGCTTGCATGTTGCCGTGATTCTGGAAGCTATGTCACAGGTATCTTAAATACCAGAATGGTCACCCATCGTACACAGGTTTCAGCTGAGCTTCCAGAGGAAAACAGACAAGGAAGAGGGAAAGACGGACTATTTGAGTCACTGAAACTTTATGACTAGCAGTGGGCCTTGTTAGTACCAGAATAATGAATATTGAAACATGATGGCGAGCACAAGAATATTGTCAGTTATAGTGCCAGAAGATGATCCCCTCAGGTTGGAAGGCACTCAAAATACAAGTGGGGAAAAGCTGCCTTCTCAAAGTAGATTTGACCATAATGATGTGAATGGAGTAAATGTCCTCCGGACCTTCATTTGCTGATGGACACAACTCAAAAGGAAGAGAGACTCAGCTATAAACATCCATTAATAATCAGAACACAGAATGAATCTAGGAAAATTCAAAATTGTCAAAAATGAAATGGACTGCGTAAGCATTGATATTCTAGGCATTAGTGAGCTGAAATGGACTGGTATTGGCCATTTTGAATCTGACAATCACATGGTTTACTATGCCAGGAATGACAAATTGAAGAGGAATGGTGTGCATTCATCATCAAACAGAACATTTCAAGATCTATCTTGAATGTACAATGCTATCTGTGATGGGATAATATCCATACACCTACAAGGAAGACTAGCTAATAGCACTATTATTCAAATTTATACACCAACCACTAAAGCCAGTGATGATGAAATTGAAGAATTCTACCATTTCTTCAGTCTGAAATTGAACAATCATGCAATCAAGATGTACTGATAATTATTAGTGATTGGAATGCATATGTTAGAAACAAAGAGGAAGGATCAGTTATTGCAAAATACGGCCTTGATGTTAAAAACGATGCTGGAGATTGCATTATAGAATTTTGCAAGCCCAATGAGTTCTTCATTGTGAATACCTTTTTAAAATAACACAAAAGACAACTATACACATGGTCCTGACCAGACAGCATATACAGAAATCAAATTGACTACATCTGTGGGAAGAGACGGTAGAAAAACTCCTATCATTAGCCAAAATAATTTTGGTTCCATATCATCAGCCAAAATAATTGATGACAGACAATCAATTGTTCATATGAAAGTTCAGGCTGAAGCTGAAGAAAATGAAAACAAGTCCACAAGTTCAACGCCAAAATATGATTTTGAACATATCCCACCTGAATTTAGAGCTCATCTGAAGAAGATATTTGATCATTAGACACTAAAGACTGAAGACCAGAAGAGTTGTGAGATGACATCAAAAACATCATATAGGAAAAAGCAAAAGGTCATTAAGAAGAGACGAAAGAAAAAAGACCAAGAAAAGACTTTGAAACTTGCTCTCCACAGCGTAGAGATGCTAAAGAAAATGGAAGAAATGAGGAGGTAAAGAGCTGAACAGAAAATTTCAAAGGTAAGCTCAAGAAGACAAAGTCAAATATTATAAAGAAATGTGCAAAGCCTTTGAGTTAGAAAACCAAAACAGAAGAATCTTCTCAGCATTTTTCAAGATGAGGGAATTGAAGAAAAACATCAAGCCTGGATTTGCAATATTGAAGGATTCTATGGGCAAAATATTGAATTATGCATAATGCATCAAAAGAAGATGGAAGGAATACACAGAGTCACTGTACCAAAAAGAAATGGTTGATATTCAGCCAATTCAAGAGGTAGCATATGGTCAAGAGCCAATGATACTGAAGGAAGAAGTCCAAGGTGCATTGAAGTCATTGGCAAAGAACAAGACACTGGGAATTTATGGAATAAAAATTGAAATCTTTCAACAAACTGATGTGGCATTGCAGGCACTCACTCATCTATGCCAAGAAATTTGGAAGACAACTACCTGGCTAACTGACTGGAAGAGATCCATGTTTGTACCCATTTCAAAGAAAGGTGGCCCAACTGAATGCAGAAATCATCAGACAATATCATTATCTCATGCAAGTAAAATTTTGCTAAAGATAATACAAAAATGGCTGCAAACATACATTGACAGAGAACTTCCAGATGGATCTCGGCTGAAAGCAGAGAATACCTGGAAGATGTTTACCTGTGCTTTAATGACTATGCAAGGGCTTTCGATTGTATGGATAATGGCAAGGTAGGGACAACATTGCAAAGTACGAGTATTTCAGAACACTTAATTGTGCTCATGAGGAACTTGCACATTGATCAAGAGGCAGTTGTTCGAATAGAAAAAGGGAACACTGGATGGTTTAAAATAAAGGAAGGTGTGCACTAGGGTTGTATTCTTTCACCATACTTATTCAATCTGTATACTGAGCAAATAATCCGCGAAGCTGGATTATGTGAAGAAAAAAATGTCATCAGGATTGGAGGAAGACTCATTAATGACCGGCAATATACAGATGATACAACCTTGCTTGCTGACAGGGAAGAGGATTTAGAGTATCTACTGATGAGGATCAAAGACCACAGCCTTCAGTATGGGTTACATCTTAATAAAAAGAAAACGGAAATCCTCACCACTGGACAAATAAACAACATCCATATAAGTGGAGAAAAGACTGAAGTTGTAAAAAATCTCATTTTGCTTAGATCAACCATCAACATTCAGGGAAGCAGCAGTCAAGAAATCAAACGATGTATTTCATAGGCAGATCTGCTGCTCAAGACCGCTTTAAAGTATTGAAGAGCAAAGATGTCAGTTTGAGCACACCTGATCCAAGCCAGGGTATTTTCAATAACTGCATATGCATGTGAAAGTTAGTCAGTAAATAAGGAAGACCGTAGAAGAATTGATGCATTTGAGTTATGGTGTTGGAGGAGAATATTAAAAGAGTACCATTGGACTGCCAAAAGAACAAACAGATCCGTGTTGGACGAAGCATAACTAGAGAGCTTCTTGGAAACCAGAATGAGCAGACTTCGTCTCTCATACTTCAGACATATTATCAGGAAGGACCAGTCCCGGGAGAACTATATCATGTTTGGTAATGGGGAAGGTTGGAGAAAGAGAGGAAGACCCCCAATGAGATGGATTGGCACAGTGGCAGCAGCAGTGGCCTCAGGTGTAGGGGTTTGCACTCAGATTGTGAGGTTGGCACATGACTAGGCAGTGTTTTGTTCTGTTATGCATAGGGTCACTATGAGTCACTATGAACTCAATGGCACCTAACTACAACATTTTTAATATCTTTGGAATTTTGTGCTGTATGTACAAATTGGTGGTGGTGATGTGCCATGGAGTTGTTTCCAATTCATGGCAACCCTGTATAGGGTTTCCTAGGTTGTAAATCTTTCTCTCCTGGAGTGACTGGTAGATTCGGACTGCTGATCTTACTGTTAGTAGCCCAACTGGTAACTCACTACACTCCAGAGCTCCTTTGTGTACATACTGTTGTTGTTAAGTACCGTTGAGTCTGTTCAGACTCATTGCGACCCTGTATAGTGTTTCCTATAGCTGTGGGTTTGAACTGCTGACCTTGCAGTTCTAACCCACCTTGAGGTTCAGTGCTTATCCTACATCATCACATATTAACAAATCAAAATTACACACAACAAAAAGTAATTAAAATACCTATCTCTAGACCAAGTAATTATCCTTTTGGGACTCTAAATCAAGGAAAGTATCATGTTTTAGATAAAGATTTATACAAAAAGATATTGAAAGTTGGGATACGTGATGCTTCATGGTGGGGAAGGCAGTCAATGACATGAAGCAAAATGTGTATGAATTGTTGACTGAAAAACTGATTTGCTCTGTAAGCTTTTACCCAATTCATAATAAAATGCTTAAATAAGAAGACAGTTCACTTGGAAGCCATCAAGGCAACCAATCAAGTTCCTTCAGGACAAATCCCCTTCAAAGACTGAAACTCAAAGGGAACACATGAGCAGGCATGTAAGCTTGCTGGCGACCACACTGGTCTACCGGTGAGTGGGAGGGGGTAGGGGCAGCGATGAAGAAATGGGCTGAGTTCAACCACAGTCCATAGACTCCTGTTGACCTGGAGATGAGAGAGAGAAGAGGAAGGGCTGCTGATGAAACCTGGGACACCTGAGTCCATGGACAAGGACATAGCCACAGAGGGCTAGAGCTGAGAGTGAAGCATCCAGCTGATATGAAGTGAGGGGAGATACACAAGAATGCCCAAACTTGCAGATAGTACCCATTTGGCCTAGCCTCAATGGCTTGATAATTAGAACTCGACTAGAGTTAGATTTAAAAACAAAAAATAGAAAAACAATTTTTGATAAAGGAAATAAGAGTAAATTGCTACAATTTGATGAACCTGACCTATACTCATGGAGGTAGTAATTCTAAATATCAACAGAGGGGGAAGGAGTCTTCACATTAAGTATCAATGCTATCCCCTCTGTATACAGGGTAGATAGGGACAGGCAACCTAGACATTGGTGACCTAAAATGAGGGGCTATAAAGGCAGGAAGTGACTGGCTTACAAGTTTTCAAGGGGGAGTTTAGTTTAAGAGTGTGTGGGGGATGAAAGAGTCCCCATTGAATAGTTTTCATCTTGTCTAGATGGGTCTGGTTAAAAGAGATGGGGATAAGATTCTTAGGATTCAACAGTGAGTAATGGTTATCATGACTAATTGCGACTGTCACAATTGTAAAGGTACAAGTCTTGTAACAAAAATGGGGGAGTAGTTAATCTTACAGCCCAGAAACAAAGGACCCTAGGACCATCAAGAGAAAAGAACACAAGCGGAATGCGAGATCTTATCCAGAGAAGCAGTGTCACCAGAGATGGAGGCAGAGATGGAGACATGGAGAGAGGGAGCAGCTGAGGACTCTAGATTCATGGGAAGAGAGGGACT
>NW_006408565.1:11624544-11659020 GCF_000296735.1 Chrysochloris asiatica | reverse complement strand
CAGTGTCACCAGAGATGGAGGCAGAGATGGAGACATGGAGAGAGGGAGCAGCTGAGGACTCTAGATTCATGGGAAGAGAGGGACTAAGGGATGGCGGCCAGGAGGTAGACTTGCAGAATGTGCCCTTTGGTGGTGTAAATTATTATATATGCCTGAGTGTTTTGTTTTTTTTTAAAAAGAGCTAAAATGAATAGAGAGAAATACTGTTAACTGATAGTACATGGAGGGGATTATAATCATTGTAATGAAACAAAGTGTATGATTTGTTGAATGTAAAACTGATGATCTGCCCTGTAAACATTCACTCAATTCACAATAAAAACTTAAAAAATAAAAAAAAGATATTTATTGAAATGTTAGTCATCATAGTGAAAAAAATATAAATACGTTAAAAGTTTAACAACAGAGGAAAATAGCTAAGAAAATTATGTCCTGGTGTGGTGCTGGGGGCTAATGCATCAGACTGCAAAGTCATTTGAACTGCAAGGTGGGCAGTTCAAGCTCACTAGTTGCTCCTTGGAAACCCTATACAGAGTCACTATGGGTCGGAATCGACTTGATGACACTTAACAACAACAACATATATAATTTATGTAATCTATAAAGAAATACATTTATATAAAATTTATATTTTATTGTTTCTTGATAATACCTATCATGACCATAAAAATGATGTTCTTTTTTTTTTTTGGTGCATGGGAAATGCTGATAATGTTAAGTAAAAAAAGCCAGATAAAGAATTATCTATACATAAGAGCTGACCACTTTAACAATTGTCGGTTTCCACTCATAGCAACACTGTACAGACTTTCTCAGGAGCAACTGGTGGGTTTGAACCTCCAACCTTTCAATTAGCAGTCCAGTACTTATCCTCTGTGCCACATAATAAGAGGCATAAAATATACATGAAGGGGCCAAAAAGTAACCAATTGTGTGATCTCTGGTGGAGGTTCTAGAGAGTAATGTTGCCCACTTTGACTTTCTATCCAAGTTCTCTGACTTGGATAATCAGAAAAAGTACAATTTAAAAGTAAATCCCCCACTGAATTTAGAAAAAGTAAAGACATACAAACATGCTCTTCAAGTAATTCTACTTCTAGAAATAAATACATGTAAAAGTTTTTAAAGCATTATTAATAACAAAAGTTGTAGACAACTTAAGTGTCTATTGAAGAAGATCGCTTAAATAGGTTTTGTTGTTAAGTGCTGTCGAGTCGGTTCTGATTCAGCATATAGTACAACTATTATCTAGAATGTTAAGCAGCAATTATAGGGAATGGGATAAATCTATGAGCATGGAAAAATCTGTGGAAACATATATTACTGAGAGGGGAAAAGTAGCTTGCAAAACAATATGGATATTTTTATTATATTTATGTTAAAGAAAAAATGGAAACTATATATTTGTGTTTGTACATAAATATACATATAGAGCAGAAAACTGTTAAGATTGCTATCTCTAGAAAAGGGAACTGACTAAAAGAAAACTTACACTTTTGACTCTATATTTATCTGTGGTGTATTTGTTTAAGAATGTGTTATTTCATATGTGTACTTTAAAAGTAATAGAGGAGAGAAAGAGTAAGATCTGACAAGACACACAACAAAAATGTCAGCAGTTTCCACCAGGGGAGAGGGACTGAGGCTTGAGGTGAGGGGTAATGTTCTCATTTTATTTTTCATGCTTTGGCATTGTTTGACTTTTTCCTTACTGATGCACACACATGAATTACCTTCATAATTAAAACAGTGAGGTAAGAATGCTCCAGGCTGGCCTCTGCTTTTCTCCAGTTCTCTCATGTCCCTTCATACTAGGCTTCTGTTCTCTTATGTAACCACGCTGCTCACATCCCAAACCCTCAACAACACCAGCCTCCTTTCTTCTTTTACCAAAGAGTGAGAAACTGAGATGCTGACACAGTAGACCCTGGCAACCTCCTGACAACTCTGCTTGGACAGTAGATCCAGGCGACCTGGATCCCAAGCCCCTCCTCTCCCACCTTCGGATTTTCAGTGATAACCCCTAGGAAGGGGAAGAGCCCAGGACTATTTCCACCAGATTGATGAGGCCAGGGGATGTGGCTGTGGTGAAGCCACAAATTAATGGTATCGGTGTAACATCAAATGAGAGAACAATAAACCCCATCATTTGCTGAGTTTCCTCTGGGCTCAGCTTCAAGCTCCCTTTCGAGACAATGGCGGCTCACACTCATAGACAGCCTCTGCCAGGTTTTCCTGAGAGATGGCAACAGAGCACTGGGCTAAATTGGCCTCCGGTGGCCAACTTTCTGGGATTCACCTCTATTGACTTATCCCCTCCCAGAAGGTAGCTTGGGACCCTTCCCAGCTCCCAGGAGCTTGGAGCTGGAAGATCTGTTTGCCCCAAAAGCAGAAGACCAGAGTTTAAGATGCACCTCTGCGGTTACCCCACTGTATGGCTGGCAACCTCACGAGATCCAGTGAATCTGGGAGTTGGGGGCAAGAGGGGCCTCTGTCTCTGGAGAAGAAAGGGCGAGGTCCAGCCCCCTCCCCCACCATGGCTGTCTCAGAATCCTAGATGTTGATGAAGCTACTGTTTCCTCTTCTCGTGCAGCTGCTGCCTGTCGGTCTCCATGGCAACCAAATCAAAAGACTAATTTGCCCAGGTCCGGGCTCTGAAGCTTACCTTGTAGCTGGGTTTTCCACTTGTCTTTCTGGAGCCAGGTCATTCCCACTCCTACAAGACCCTGACAGAGTACCCCCTAACTGTTGCATGGGAGGGGCTGACTGTTGCACTGACCAGCCAGAAAAGAACACTCCCCTTAGCCTTTATAAACCTCATTCACTTGGGAAGAGGAAAGACAAATGGCCCCTTACCTCAGCCCTGGTAATCACTGGTGATTTGTGTTTCAAAGACTCCTGTCCCTCTCCTTAGCTGCTCTAGGCATCTAGTAGGAATTTGCAAGAGCAGATGGCTTAAGGGACAATGTGCAAAGAAGTCCCCACTCTTACCCTTTTCTGTGCCCTCAGGCTCTTGTCTGCTCTCTGCTGGCTTATGGCTGGGCCCCCAAGTCTTGCTATGACCTGTCTGGCTCTACCCAAGACTGAAAACAAAAAATCTCCCATGATCCCCTTTCTCAAAAAGGCACTTAGGCCTCAGAGCTTTACAGATTTCTCCCTTGGACCCAGAATAATTTGCCAAACTCTTAGCTTGGCTTCTCCTGGGGCCATTTGAAATCAACAGCTGTCTCTTTCTCTTTGTGCTCGGACACCCTACTTGGCAGCTTCCTAGAGGACAGGGATGATGTGGCCTGCCTGTTTTCTGGACAGGGTAAAAGACCTTGCACATAATTGGTAAGCTTGTGAATACCTCAGTAGTACATACAAAAGCATCTCTATGTACTGATAAAAAAGTCTGGAGTTAGGAGACGTGATTAACATGCTGTACAATCTTGAGCAAGTCTATTGCCCTTTTCCGGACCTCATTTCCCCACCTGTTAAGTTGGACTATGATCCTTCTGTTCTCCAACTCTTTTTTATGTTCAAGGGAGAAATTAATAAAGATTTCCCTAGGGGAAACTGGGTCAAGGTCAGAATAAATCAAAGAAGGAAAAAAAAAAAAAATGAAATGGCAATTTTGGACCCTACTACTGGGTGTGGCGCTGTGGGTTAATGCATCAGACTGCAAAGTTGTTTAAATTGCAAGGTTAGTGGTTCAAGCTCATCAGCTGCTCCTTGGAAACCCTATATGGGGTTGCTATGGGTCGGAATCAACTCAACTGCATTTAACAACAGCAACAGCAAACCCAACTGAAAAGACCTCAGAGGATAGATATAATCAGGTGTTGTTGGTAAATGCCTTCGAGTTGGTTCTGACTCAAAGAGATCCTGAATAGGGTTTCTGAAGAGCGGCTGATGAGTGTGAATCGCTGAACTTGCAGTTCAAACTGACCTTGGGGCCCAGTGCTTATCCTACAGTGCCATACCAGGATCCCAATAACTTACTTAATACAGATTAAGTTCCATTCAAGAGATGAGTTCTGGGAAACTAAGTATGCACCCTGCTCATAGTCACTTTTGAGGAAGGTGGCCTGGGGGTGGGGGTGGGGAGAGGGCTCTCTGCATAAGGGTGTGATCCTGCCACTAAAACCAATACTACTTGGGCCTGGGATGAGGCACTGGACCCAATGGGAACCAATTCCTACCATGGTGGCTCAATTAGAAACCCTGCCTGATGGGTGGCAAGTCAACCCAACTGGACCCTCTTTCTCTCAGGAGACTCCCTCTTTTGCTCATTGCTCAGAGTGTAGAACCCTGCATTTCACTGACTTGGAAGCTTGGGAACTCAGAAAAACTGCTTTGCTAACAGCTGAGTCAGTTTCTTAAAATTCTTTCCATGTAGCTCAAATAAAACCCCATCACCTTTGTGCATCCTGCTTCCTCTGCCCTTTCCCATTCAACACCCTCCTACTCATCCTCCTTCCGTGATATTCCATAGCACCTTCTAGACACCTCAGTGAAACATCTCACCGAATGTTGCTATCTCTATAAAAAGCTTCATTGGTATGTACCATAATTTGTTTCTCCTCCTTTAAAACGTTAAAGAGCAAAGATGTCACTTTGAGGACTAAAGTGTGCCTGATGTAAGCCATGGTATTTTCAATCGCTTCATATGTACGTCAAAGCTGGGCAATAAATAAAGAAGACCCAAGAAAAAGTGATGTCCCTGGAGAAGGACATCATGCTTGGGACCAGGCAGTGTTTCATTCTGTTATACATTTCTCTGAGTCAGAACTGACTCAATGGCACCTAACAACAACAATTCTTCCCTTTGGCTATCTCAGAGCCTGGGAGTCTCCTTACTAGTGTCTAGCACAGGTGAGGTGTTCAATAAACATTTGAGGGGCTGAAGGGTCATCCATCCTAATTCTTGGACAATAATTTGCACCCTTCCTTTACAATATCACAACATCTCTGGGTGACACAAATGGTCGAGCGCAAGACTGCTAAGTGAAATATTGACAATTTGAACCCACCCAGGGATGCCTTGGAAGAAAGTCCTGGTGATCTGCTTCTGAAAGATCACAGCCATGAAAATTTTATAGCGTGCTGTTGTACTCTGCACCTCATGAAGTCTTCATGAGTCAGAATTAATCTGACAGCAACTTTTAAAAGACATTTATTTTGTTTTGTTGTTGAGAATATACACAGCAGAACACACCCCAAGTCAACAATTCTACACGTGCAATTCCGTGGCAACCTTCGTCTAGTTGTATCTCCTACATTAACATGAACACACTGCCCCCTAGACTCTTCTTATCTTTCAAGTTGTCATCAGTTTGATCCCATGTAGGTAGTTCTTAAAAAGAGCACAATGCTCCAGGCAGACATTCTTCACTAGTGAGGCTCAACTATTAGTTGGTTTTAAGAAGACTTCAAAGGATATTTTTGATTTAAGATTGAGAGACGATCTCAGGGCAATAGATTCAGGAGAGCAACTGGTGTAGTAACAATACTATGCACATGTAAGGAGAAAGACAAAAAATGGCATGCCATACACAAAACAAGGGGAAGAAGCCTCTAGTCCAAACGCATGCCAGGATGTGGCATTGGATGTAACGCTACCTGTCAGCGGCCACTATCACTGCCAGAGGTAAACCATCCCTGTCACATCCTGCTTCTTCCACCACCACCGTGTTTCCAATTGAGGGCAGAGGGCTTCACTTCAACCTAAACCTAGGTGAAGGCATTTTCCTGGAATCCTTTACCTTATTAACGTGATCTGCCAACTGGTAGTGTACAGATTAAGCATTTCTGCCCTGCCCTGTCACGAGGCCTGTGGGGGCACATAGCACGTGGGCAGTGACTTCACTGGCCTCTATTGGAATAGGGAGTTTTATTGGGGATAGCATCATTAAGTCCCGGGAAAAGCTATACTCAGTTTATGAGTCACTTACCACCAAATCTTTTAAGACCTTAAGGAAGAGAAAATGAAATTGCAGTGACATCCTCTCCCTGGAACTGGACAATTGCTATCCCACTATTATTATTATTTCTTTATGTTCCCATTATTAAGGTCATGGGCTCAGCCCCTATTCTCACCCAATTAACTTCACCCAGAGGCAGAAAGATTTAATTTGAAGCTATACCAGTCATACCACTTCCAATGTACTGTGTGGTCAGCTTTTTCCTCACCTATCCTGTTCACCAGACAATAAAGCGCTCAAACACGAGCACTCTGCCTCATCCACCGAGGCATTTCTACTGATTTCAATGTGCTCAGCACACTGAGGTGTCTCACTGTGATTGCTGCTGCTTACTGCATACTCTGCCAGGTATTCTTTATGTGGCATCTCATTTAATCCTCACAACAATCCTGAAAAGCAGAAATATTCTTAGTCCTGTTGTACAGATGAGGAAACTGAGGCTCAGAAGGCAAAGTAACTTGTCGTTGGGGACACAGCTACTGAAGAACAGAATCAGGGCTGGATAGAGGCTGACTAGCTGCTTCTTGCCATTTCTTGTAGTTGGCCCTTGTCATTCACCTCTACCCCTGGAGACCAAAGCCCAGACTTTCTAGTGCTGTTTCTAAATGGTTCTAGCTGTGAGGCAGAGGCTACCTCTGATTCTCTGTCTTGTATTCCTGACTTTCTCTGGGTCCCTTGCCTTTTCTGGACCTTAGTTTTCCCAGTAATAGTATAGGGTACTTCTTCCTTCATGCCTTTCCTTATACTGTTTCTGTTCTACAACGGTGGGTGGCGAGGACTTCTTATCGCAAGTGCACTGAGGCTAACTGAAGAGGAAAAATCAGAATGATTACAATAATAAGGTCGGTGAGGGACAAGTCAGGCTCCAGTCTGCCTCAGGGGAGACTGGCATCCTAATCTGGTCCAGGCCACCGACTCCCTCCCCAACGGGGCTCATTGGATCCTCTGTAAAATGATGCTGCTGCTGACCCTTCTTGTGGGAAGGAGAAAGGGAGGTGGCACAAGGTGGCACAAGGGAGGAGTTTAGGCTGGAATGGGGAATAGGTTAGAAATGAAAAAGCATGAGTTTCAGTCTGGTTTCAGAGCATGACATCATTCCTTTAAGGAGTCAAGATTTGCTTTTCATTCATGTTGCTGAAGCTGCTTCTTGGAGTCCCTTGCTGTCCCCATTTTGCTCATTTTCTAGAACAAGGAGACTTGAGTCCAGAGGCTGCTTTATTCAGACTCACAAAATCCCCTACACCCTCTGAGGAATGAAGGAGGATGAAAACAAAAGGAAGACAGTGTGGTAACAGCTCAGAAGGTGGCTTCCGTTGGCTCCACATGGAGGAGAATTTTCCAGTGGGAGAAAAACAGGTCATGGGGAGGAAAGCTCACTCTAAGCTGGGGAGGGGCTCTGTATCACCTGTCTGGTCCTTCAGACCCAGGCGTGAACTGCTAAAGCTGAGACTGTCATCTCAGGACTTGTGGGCTCAGCAGAGATAAAACTGGTATTTAGCAGAAGAGAGAAAAATGTATTCATCTCCCAGTCCAGTTATGATTTAGACACAGCCGTGGGCAGAATAACAATGAGCTCCTTATTTTAAGCAAGCGGCAGAGAGATGAAAATAGATCAAGTGCGTTGAATCGATCCAGGATTTTGCGGCAAACTAGATTTAAGACCACACCTCTATCAGGCAGGGAGAACAGAGATATCTGAGGAGTCATTCTTAAAAATGAAAACCCTCTGCTTTTAGAGAGGACTGTTTGTGTTGTTACACTGAATTTCATCTGAATCACAGAGAAGGTATCAACTTCATTGTGGTGCTGGGAGCAGAAGGGAGGGAGGGCTCCAGCCCCTCCTCTTGGGTCTCTGGATCCAAGTCGAAACCCCTAGCCCCAACAAACCAGCTGCCTGTGAGTACATTTCTACTCATGGTAATTCTGTGTGTTCCTGAGGTGAACTGCCCTCCATAGCATTTTCAGTGGCTCTGATCTTTCTGAAGTAGATCACCACCTCTTTCTTCTGAGGTGCCTCGGGATAGATTTGAACCAACAACCTTCCAGTTAGTAGTCCGCATGTAACTGCATCACCCAGGGACTCCTGGGTCCAATTAAGGCCCCCCCAGAAATAAGGGAATTATCATGCTGTGTATAGATTGTGTGTGGCTGTGATGCTAGAACCCGTGCTGCTGGGATTTGCCATGGTGGACAAGTTTCAGCCACGCTTCTATACTAAGACTGACTAGAAAGAGGAGCCTGGCAATCTGCTTCTAAAATGGACTGTCAAGTCACCTAGTGAAAGCTATGACAACGGTTCCCAATATATGTTTTTATATTTCACTTCTTTCCAACTTCACAACACTCTTGTAAAGGAGGTACCTTATCTAAAGCTCAGGGAGGTTACGTTATTTCTAGCCCAAGGCTACACAATTAAAAAAAGTATTCTCATACAATTTGATGAACTTGACCTACACCTATGGAAGCAGTAGCTCAAAAGAGGGAACAAATCCTTATAGCAAGAATCATTCCCACCCCCTCCGCACACAGAGTAGACAGGGATAGGCAACTTGGACATTGGCTACCCAAAATGGGGGGCGGGGGGCTACAAAGGCAAGAAGTGACTGGCTTACAAGCTTTCAAGAGGGAACCTAGACCCAGAGGGTATGGAGGAAGGTAGAATCTCCAGTGAGTAGTATTCAATCTGTCTAGGCGGGCTGATGCAATGAAATGCAAACGGGTCTCTTGTGATACAATAGTGAATAATTGTTATCAGGACTGATTGTGAGGGTTGGAAATGTAAAGGTGGACGTTTTATAGCAAGGAGGGGAGTGATTAACTTTTCAGTCTAGGCACGGAGGTCCCTGGTACCATCAAGGGAGAAGAGCAGAGAGCGGGACCCTACCCAGAGAAGCAGTAATACCTGACATGGAGGCAGAGACGATGATGTGGAGTGATGGAGCAGCTGGAGACTTTAGATCCAGAGAGGGAGAGCGACTGTGTGCTGAAGACCTGGGGAGTATGGGGGAGGGATTGCAGGGTATACCCTTTGGTTGGTCGATGACACATGGAGGGGATTGTAACCATGGCAATGAGACGATATAGAATGAATGTAAAACTAATGTTCTTCCATGTAAACTATCACATAATTCACAATAAAACATTTAAGAAAAAAAAAAAAAAGTAGAGAGCTAGGATTCCCAAACGGACCTCGAGGTCTTTGTGTAGCTATCCCTTCTCGGTGAGACTGACCACTTTCTTACACACAAAATGTACCTGCCCCCGGTACTCCCTGTGCCCTGCTCCTATTTTCTTTCTCTTCTTAGCACTTAGAAGCATTTGACCTACTGTATATTATACTTATTTGCTTATAGTTGACCTTGTGGCTCAAACTGACCTTGCCAAGATCCAGTACTTTATCCTGCAGCGCCACACCATAAGTGCCTAGAATAGTGTCTGGGCAATGAATGAATATCCAGTGAGTGTGTCTTTGTTATCTAGTGCTGCTATAACACAAATGGCACAAGTGGATGGCTTTAACAAACAGAAATTTGTTTTCTCCCACTGAGGAGGCTACTAGATGTCTGAATCGAGAGTGCTGACTCTATCTAGGTCCTTGTCTTTTCTGAGCTTCTAGTCCCAGACACTAATTAGGTGACTTGCATCTCTCTTCCCTTAGTTCTGCTCTGCTCAACTGCTTTATGTCTTTTATCTCAAAAAAAATGGACTCAAAATACATCCTACACTAACTAATCCTGCCTCATTAACAAAACAAAGACAACTCATTCCCAAATGATATAATGTTGTTGTTGTTAAGTGCCCTTCAGTCAGGAAGGACTCCTAGTGAGTCTATATAGGTTTCTGAGGAGTGGCTGGTGAGTTTGAACCCACCTTGCAGATCAAATGGACCTTGTAGTTAAGTGCTTATCCTACAGTGCCACATCACGACTCTAAATGAGATTATAACTGTAGGCATATTGGTTGATTGGAGTCCTGGTGTGGCACTGTGGGTTAATGAGCTGGACTGCAAGGTCGATTTGAACAGCAAGGTCAGCAGTTCAAGCTCACCAGCTGCTTCTCGGAAACCTTATACAAGGTCACTATGAGTTGGAAATGACTCAATGGCACTTAACAACAAAACACAATTGGTTGGTTATGTGCCATTGAGTTGGTTCCAACTCACAGTGATCCTGTATAGGGTTTGTTGTTGTTCTTGTTAGGTGCCATCGAGTCGGTATGGACCCATAGTGACCTTATCCACAGCAGAATGAAACACTGCCCGATCCTGGGCCAACCTCACTACTGTTGCCACACTTGAGTCCATCGATGCTGCCACTTGGCCAATCCATCTCGTTGGGGATCTTCCTCTTTTTCTCTTACCCTCCACTTTACCAAACATGATATCTTTCTCCAGTGACTGGTCCCTCTTGACAATATGTCCGAAGTATGAGAGATGAAGTTTGGCCGTCTTGGCCTCCAAGGAGCACTCTGGCTGCACTTCTTCCAAAACAGATCGATTGGTTCTTTTGGCAGTCCACGGCACTTTCAATATTCTCCTCCAACACCATAACTCAAAAGCATCAGTTCTTCTATGATCTTTCTTATTCACTGTCCAGCTTTCCCATGCATACGAGGTAATTGAAAATACCATGCCTTGGGTCAGGCGCACCTTAGTCCTCAAGCTGACATCTTTGCTCTTCAACACTTTAAAAAGATCTTGTGCAGCAGATTTGCCTAATGCAATACGTCGTTTGATTTCTTGACTACTGCTTTCTTGAGTGTTGATAGTTGATCCAAGAAGAATGAAGTCCTTGACAACTTCAATCTTTTCTCCGTTGATAAGAATGTTGTTTATTGGTCCAGTGGTGAGGATTTTTGTTTTCTTTACATTGAGATATAATCCATACTGAAGGCTGTGCTCTTTGATCTTCATCAGTGAATGTTTTAAGTCCTCTTCATTTTCAGCAAGCAAGGTTGTATCATCTGCATATCACAGGTTGTTTATTACTCTTCCTCCAATCTTGATGCCATGGTTTTCTTCATATAACCCAGCTTCTCAGATTATTTGCTCAGCATACCGGTTAAATAAGTATGTTGAAAGAATACAACTTTGTTGCACACCTTTCTTAATTTTAAACCATTCAGTGTTCCCATGGTCTGTTCAAACAACTGCTTCTTGGTCCAGGTACAGATTCCTCATGAGCACAATTAAGTGTTCCTGAATACTCATACTTCAAAATGTTGTCCATAGCTTGTCATGATCCACACAATCGAAAGCCTTTGCATAATCAATAAAGCACAGGAAAACATCTTTCTGATATTTTCTGCTTTCAGTCAAGATCCATCGAACGTCAGCAATGATATCCCTCATTCCATGGCCTCTTCTGAATCCACCTGTATAAGGTTTCTGAGGTTGTAAATCTTTACAGGAGCAGAGAGCATCTAGTTGACTTGAACTGCTGACCTTGAGGTTAGCAGTCCCATGCATAACCCACTATACTACTAGGGTTCCTTACCAGCATCGTGAGGATAAGGTTTATAATATATATTTTGGGGGACATAAATCAGTCCATAAAGTAAATGTTGAATGACCTCTTGCCAGGTTTTCTGTTGGAAAGCTGACAGAGAGGCATGTCACTTTTGACAAAAAGCAACCCAACCATCCTTTAAAAAACCTGAAGGCTCCAGACTCTGCCGGGGCAAGACAATAGACAACAGATCTGCTTTTTGGAAGAAAGGGCATTTACAGGAGAAGATGGCCTCCAAGCTGACAAGGTTTGTGAGATGCAAACCTGAGGTGCTGACTCACAAGTTAATTTGGGTGCACACAGAGATCTGTGAATAAGAAAGTAGAAGAGGTAACTAGAGAAGCCAGGACAGAGATGGTGTGGCTCAGTCTCTAGAAAGAATCAGTAAAGCCATTCCACCACTCAGCGTAGCATGCATCATGTGCTTGTCGTCAAGAATTCTTTCTTCATTTAGGAAGATTAAAGGGCTTGACTGGGGATGATAAAGACTTCCTCATAGCACTGACACTGAATATGGAAGAGATTTACAGTCACTTTAAAGCAGTAGTTCTTTGTCTTGTCCAAGCTGGTATTTGGGGCAAGTTTCTTGACCTCTGACCCAGTGCTGTTGAGTCCATTCAGATTCATAGTGACCCTCAAGGACAGAGTAGAACTGCACCCAAAGTATTTCCTAGGCTGTAAATCTTTATGTAAGGATCTCTGGTAGGTAGCGTAGTGGTTACGAATTGGGCTGTGAATTTCAAGGTCAGCAGTTCGAAACTACCAGCTGCTCCATGGGAGAAAGATGAGGCTTTTTGCTCCCGTAAAGATTTACAGCCTTGGAAACCCTGTGCAGGGTCACTATGAGTCGGAACCGACTCCATGGTACTTAACAACAACAACAAATCTTTATGTAAGCAGGTTATCACATGTTTCTCCCATGGTAGATTCAAAATGTCTACCATTTGGTTTAACCACTGCTAGTGCTTTAGCCACTGAGCAGCCAGGGCTCCTTTCTTGACATCAGGGAGGATTAAAAGGGAGAATGTATACAAGACCCCTGGTGATGTAAATGGTTTGTGCTTAACTACTAATCTAAAAGTTGATGGTTCAAGCCTATCCAGCAGCCCCGTGAAGGAAGATTCGGTGATCTATTTCTATAAAGATTATAGCCAAGAAACCTATGGAGCAGTTCTAACCTGGAACTGATGTTACCATGATGGGTTGCTGTTGTTGTTAGGTACCAGGAGTTGGCACCGACTCATAGTGACCTTATGCACAGCAGAACAAAACACTGCCCGATCCTGGGCCAACCTCACTATTGTTGCCATGCGTGAGCCCACTGATGCTGTCACTTGGCCAATCCATCTTGCTGGGGATCTTCCTCTTTTTCTCTGACCCTCTTTTTCTCTGACCCTCCACCTTACCAAACATGATATCCTTCTCCAGTGACTGGTCCCTCCTGACAATATGTCCATAGTATGAGAGAGAGGAAGTTTGGCCATCCTGGCCGCCAAGGAGCATTCTGGTTGCACTTCTTCCAACACGAATCTGTTGGTTCTTTTGGCAGCCCATGGCACATTCAATATTCTCCTCCAACACCATAACTCAAAAGCATCAATTCTTTCACAGTCTTCCTTATTCACTGTGCAGCTTTCGCATGCATATGAGGTTACTGAAAATACCATGTCTTGGGTCAGGTGCACCTTAGTCCTCAAGCTGACATCTTTGCTCTTCAACACTTTAAAAAGATCTTGTGCAGCAGATTTGCCTAATGGAATACATCATTTGATTTCTTGACTGCTGCTTCCGTGAGTGTTGATAGTTGATCCAAGAAGAATGAAATCCTTGACAACTTCAATCTTTTCTCTGTTGATAAGAATGTTGTTTATTAGTCCAGGTGAGGATTTTTGTTTTCTTTACATTGAGATGGAATCCATAGCGAAGTCTGTGCTCTTTGATCTTCATCAGTAAATTTTTAAGTCCTCTTCACTTTCAGCAAGCAAGGTTGTTATCATCTGCACATCGCAGGTTATTAATGAGTCGTCCTTCAATCCTGATGCCATATTTTTCTTCATATAACCCAGTTTCTCCAATTATTTTGCTCAGCATACAGGTTGAATAAGTATGATGAAAGAATACAACACTGTCACACATATTTCTTAATTTTTAAGCCATTCAGTATTCACATGTTCTGTTCGAACAACTGCCTCTTGGTCCATGCACAGATTCCTCACAAACACAATGAAGTGTTCTGGAATACTCACAATGTTGTCCATAGCTTGTCATGATCCACAAAATTGAAAGCCTTTGCACAGTCAATAAAGCATAGGTAAACATCTTTCTGATATTTTCTGCTTTCAGCCAAGATCCACAGGACATCAGCAATGATATCCCTAGTTCCACAGCCTCTTCTGAATCCAGCTTGAACCTCTGGAAGTTCTCTATCAATGTATGCTTGCAGCCGTTTCTGTATTACCTTTAGTAAAACTTTACTCACATGCGATATCATAGAGATTGTCCGATGATTTCCACATTCCGTTGCGTCACCTCTCTTTGGAATGGGCACAAAAAAAGATCTCTTCCAATCACGTGGCCAGACAGTTGTCTTCCAAATTTCTTGGCAGAGATGAGTGAGTGCCTCCTGTGCCGCCTCACTTTCTTGAAAGATTTCAATTTTTATTCCATCAATTCCTGGTGCCTTGTTCTTTGCCAATTCCTTCAATGCACCTTGGACTTCCTCCTTCAGTAGCATTGGCTCTTGATCATATGCTACCTCTTTAAACGGTTGAACATCAACCATTTTCTTTTGGTACAGTGACTCTGTGTATTCCTTCCATCTTCTTTTGATGCTTCTGCATCAATCAATCATTTGCCCAGAGAATCTTTCAATAATGAAAGTCGAGCCTTGAATTTTTTCTTCAGTTCCCCCAGCTGGAGAAATGATGAGCATGTTCCTCCCTTTTGGTTTTCTGTCTCCATATATTTGCACATTTTGTTGTAATATTTGGCTTTATCTTCTCAAGCTGACCTTTGAAATTTTCTGTTCAGCTCTTATTCATTTCTTCTATTTGTTTTAACATCTCTATGCTGGAGAGCAAGTTTGCGTTTTTTCTGACATGCATTTTGACCTCTTCTTGTCTTCTTAATGACTTCTTCTTTCTTTGTGTATGATGTTCTTGATGTCATTCCACAACTCTTCTGGTCTTCGGTCTTTAGTGTTTACTGTATCAAATCTGTTCTTCAGATGCTCTCTAAATGCAGGTGAGATATATTCAAGGTCATATTTTGACTCTCATGGACTTGTTTTCTTTTTCTTCAGCTTCAGTTTGAATTGCATATGAGTAATTGATGGTCTGTTCCACAACCTGCCCCTGGCCTTGTTTTCACTGATGATACGGAGCTTTTCCATTGTCTCTTTCCGCAGATGTAGTCAATTTGAATTCTATGTATTCCATCTGGTGAGGTCCATGTGTATAGTCATCTCTTACGCTGTCTAAAGAAGGTATTTGAAATGAACAAATCATTGATTTTGCAGAATTCTATCATGTGATCTCCAGCATCATTTCTATCACTAAGGCCGTGTTTTCCAACTTCCGATCCTTCCTCTTTGCTCCCAACCTTTGCATTCCAATCACCAGTAATGATCAATACATCTTGATTGCATGTTTGATCAATTTCAGATTGAATAAGTTGGTAGAATTCTTCTATTTCCTCCTCACTGGCTTTAGTGGTTGGTGCATAAATCTGAGTAATAGTGGCATTAACTGGTCTTCCCTGTAGATGCATGGAATTATCCTATCACAGACAGGATTAACCCAATGAGGGGTTAGTGTATATAAAATATAAAGTTCTTGGAACGCGTGAGGCAGATTGTAGTTGCAACAACTGCAAACATATCAAAGATTGTGAGGATGGTGCAGGACTGGGCAATGTTTCTTTCTGTTCTATTTAAGGTCTTCAAGCGTCCGAACTAACTAACTGATAACTAACCACACAGTTCTTAGGAAGATAGAGGTGGTCTGTCTGCCTGGATTCCTGCCCTTTGAAGGTGGCCTGTCCTTCAGCTATTTCATATGTGTGGTATAGTTAGTCACAGCTGCATGCTTGCTCTGGGTGGGCCTGACCCACATGGCCAATCTTTGTACCTGTCCCCCATCCACAGTGACTGAGATTGGGTTTAATAGTATGGTACCTGGAAAAGAACATCTTCAGGATCTTCCTCTGATGTATAGGGCAGCTATCTTGCCACCATGTAGACACACCCATTGGTGTACAAAGCCATTCAGCAATTCTACTTCACACAAACCTTCAAATTCCCTCACTGCTTAAGTTAGACCAAGCTTTTCCTTCTACTTGCAAATAACAAATCACTAACACACTGTTCCACCCCTTATTTTGGCACTTACGTGGGATTCCCAAGACTGCCTAAAAGGAAGCCTGATTCTTGACAGGCCCCACCCACTTACCCAGACCCTTGGTCAGACCTTTTA
Organism: Chrysochloris asiatica; assembly: GCF_000296735.1. Taxonomy (NCBI): domain Eukaryota; kingdom Metazoa; phylum Chordata; class Mammalia; order Afrosoricida; family Chrysochloridae; genus Chrysochloris; species Chrysochloris asiatica. The sequence goes on along the minus strand of NW_006408565.1, from coordinate 11,643,075 downwards.
TTCAGCAAAGGGATTCTCTGTGTAAAGAAAAACTTAGACAACTTCAGAGAAAACCTACATCAGCTATCTGTGTAATCAAGCAAAGACATAAAAGACTTTCAGTCAAAAAGAGACGCCTATCTAAGCACATGTTGGTGAAGTTTCGGACCTTTAAGAATAAATTCTACTAGAAAAGCAATTCAAGGTTTATACTTTACTGCCAGGACTCAGGTGGGTTTTGAATAAAAAATGGTCTTTGTATAACCCAAGTGATTAGTGTATTTAGCAGGAGACCAAACTGGATTTGAACCTACACAGGGTTAGGAACCTCTCTTTGTGAGATAGTAATGACCAGGAATTAATGGCACTGCTGTTGGAGCCCAGCAGTTTAACACTTACCTGCTGGGTAACTTTGGCTGGTTTAGTGAATCTTTCTGAACCTCACTTTCCTCTAATGGGCACAACACTGATGATCTTATGGGAATGTTGTTAGAATTAAACGATATAGTGTATATAAACTACCTAGCACAATGTCTAGCACAGAAACAAAATATGGTACTTTTATCAATAATGCACATTTGCCCAGTGCTTTGTAAATGACAAAATCTTACATCTTCCTTGCCCACCTCTCCCCGAAAAATAAAAACTCGAGGTGGGCAAGGAAGACATTAGTGACCCCATTTTACAGAAAAGGAAACAAAGGCTCAGAAGGGTTTATTGGCTCTAGGTCAAATGGCAAAAAAAGTATCAGTGTCTGGACTCAAACCTGGGTGAGATTCCATGAAGATGAGTAATTATATACACACTTGGCAAGCTGGGCTGCTAGAGACCATCTGGCTTAGCAGGCTGAGGCAGACTATATTTCTGAGCAGTTTCTTTTTTTAGATGACAGCAAGATGCGAAAAGTTAGGTGGCAAACCGCTTTCCCTCATTTTCAACATTGGTGTGATTTGTGCTCAGCCCTACCTTCTTCTCTCTCCCAAATGATACATGTCCATGTATCTTAGAACTAACTTCCCTCCACGGCTGCAACTGTTGCTGGCTCTGCCCTGGGCCTCACAGCTGGGATCTGGGAAAACCAAAAGAAAAGGCAGAGATGGCAGCTGGACACATCAGAGGGCTGGGCGAAGACCAGCTGTTTCCAAGGCTGACTGGGGAACTAGAAGCCTGCTAGGCGGTGGGGGATACCTGCTCCCCATGTCAGTCAACAGGAAGATGACTTTCCCCATCCAACAGATGGGTCCTGCTCCTGGAATAATGTAATAGAGCACAGTAGTAAATAAGGCACAGGCTGTATTTCTCTTGAGGAGAAGGAAGTTGAGAGATCCAGTGTTAGTTGAATTTAATCAAGAAAGCTTTCAAAGAAGAGCTGAGACTAGAAATATGCCTAAAAGATTAGCAGTACGAGGGGCCTTCAAAAAGTTCCTGGAGAAATTCCATGATCGTTTCATTTCCATTTTCCACTAACTTTTTGAATCCCCGTTGTATTTGGTTATACAGAAAGGAGGTAAGGAGACTCTGCAAGCAAGAGAAACACCTGGTGTATTAATGGGACTATGGAGTCCTGGTGTGGTGCTGTAGGATAAAGCTCTGGACTGCAAGGTCAGTTTGGACTGCAAATTAAAAAACCCTATACAGGGTCACTATGAGTTGGAATTGAGTCGACAGCACTTAACAACAACAACATGGAAAGAGAAGAGTTCATGGTAAGTCGAGGCCAGGAGAGGAAGGGCGAGGCCAGACAGATGAGCAGGTGAGATGCAGTTCTATGGGAAAGGAGAGGCACATAGCTTCTCGATAATTCAGTGGTAGAGATACAAATGCCAGTATGGGTGGTGTTTTAGAGATCACTCAATCCAACAAGCTCTCCTTTGTTGTTGTTAAGTGCTGTCCATAGTGACCCTGTATAGGGTTTCTGAGGAGTGGCTGGTGAGCTCGAACTGCTGACCTTGCAGTTCAAACCAACCTTGCAGTCTAATATATTAACCTGCAGTGCCACTCCAGGACTCAAACTCCCCATTGTTGTTGTTGTTAAGTGCTGCTGAGTCGGTTCCAACCCATAGCGACCCTGTATAGGGTATACGAGGCTGTAAATCTTTGTTGTTGTAGCTAGGTGCCATCGAGTCTGTACCGACTCATAGTGACCCTATGCACAATAGAATGGAACACTGCCGGATCCTGGGCCAACCTCACAATTTTGCCACGCTTGAGCCCACTGATGCTGCCATTTTGCCAATCCATCTCGCTGGGGGTCTTCTTTTTCTCTGAGCAAACATGATATCCTTCTCCAGTAACTGGTCCCTCCTGACAATATGTCCAAAGTATGAGAGATGAAATTTGGCCATCCTGGTCTCCAAGGAGCACTCTGGCTGCACTTCTTCCAACACAGGTCTGTTGGTTCTTTTAGTAGCCCATGGCACTTTCAATATTCTCCTCCAACATCATAACTCAAAAGCATCCATTCTTCTATGGTTGTCCTTATTCACTATCCAGCTTTCGCATGCATATGAGGTTACTGAAAATACCATGGCTTGGGTCAGGTGTACCTTAGTCCTCAAGCTGACATCCTTGCTCTTCAACACTTTAAAAAGGTCTTGTGCAGCAGATATGCCTAACGCAATACGTCGTTTGACTTCTTGACTGCTGCTTCCATGAGTGTTGATAGTTGATCCAAGAAGAATGAAGTCCCTGACAACTTTAATCTAGCTAACCTTTATTAAGTATGTCCAAATACTATGCGAAGTGCTTTATCTGCTATTTAATTATCACAACCCTATGTAATAAAAAGTTAGAATTCCACTTTACAGATACAAAAACTGAGGCTCCAAGAGGTGAACTTTTTATTAACATAAAGTCACACGATTAAAATATGTTGGAGTTACTTGATTCCAAAGGTCATGATTTTAATCTCAGAATTGCTTTCTCCAGCTATCAGATTAACAGATCACCTGGCCCACAGCTTTCCTCCTCCAGCCCATTTCTAAATAGTGCAGGGATAGCACTGAATTTCAATACAGGTCATAAAAAAGTGCCGGAAAATCTGGCCTCCTGGATTCAGTCTATTGTGAAATTAGCTTCTCTGTGCCCTGCCAGATGGAAGAGAGGGAAAAGTGCAAACCAAACCCACGTGCGTGTGCTGAGCAGCCAGCCATTGACTCCCAGCTCAGATTCTGAGGCCCATGTATCAGCTTTGCCCTTCTTGCTCTGAGGGCGTGAGTAAGGCAGCACTGCTCTAAGCCAGTTTTCTTCATAAAGAGAAGCTAAAACGAGCTGACTCCCCAGGTTACTGTGAGGAGCACATGAGCAATGTATGTAAGGCGCTAGCAGTCCCTGACAACAGTAAGGACCAGGGAATGCGGGTTACCATTATTTTATTGTTGTCATTGGCATTTTGGCATGTAGCTGTGGCCAGGGATATTTAGCCTCTGCTTTGGGTTGGGATCGGGCAGAGAGTGAATTTCCTAATGAGGGAGATCCTGGGTATCCAAAAGGTTAAGTGGTGCTCCTGGGGAGGGAAAGGGTGCCAGATTAAGGCCCCACAAGGAGCCTATCATTGGACATTGGGAGACCCAGAAGTGGTCATGGGGAAGGCCAGGAAGGGCAGCGGTGTCGGGACACATACAGGACAGGGACTAGTCTCTGTTGGGGTACAATTAGAACTCAGCCTAAGTCCAACCCATCCAGGAAGTGAAAGGGATGGATGAGGGTAACGACGCAGAGCAGAGCTTCAGCCGACCCACAGTGGACAAGCAGCCTGGCCAAGAAAGGCATTTCTGTTGTCTGTCTAGTGGGGTTGCTTGCTACTACCATATAATCTAGCCTATCCTGACAGAAATAGCCTAAAAAGTTCACTTTGATTGGGAAGTTGTTCACTTTGATTAGGAAGTATGTGGGGTTTTTTTTTGGTAGGTTAACATTCAATATAGAAAATATTGTATTTTGGGGGTAAAGGATCATTTTCAGTTATGTGAAAAATCCACCTACTCCAGTGTTGCTGGATAAATATGTCATTACCAGAACCTGAGCTGACTGAAGGAGGTGAATTCAGTTTTCAGTCTTTCTCTAGGGAGCTTCCAGGCCTCCCACTCAGGTCTTTACATGTATCTGCATTATTTGTGAGTCTGTGGGAAGAAGCTGAGTCTTCTGCTATTACAGGTAGAATTAGCTAAAACTTGCAGAGCCAGCTCCACACACATCTATCTACTCAGGGTTGGCCTGGGGTTGGTTCTGTGAGTGCTGAGGGGCTCTCGGTCCCCTTTGGGAGCTGGAAGGCCTGTGATATACCTATATGTGCTCTCCTAGAAGGAAATCCATGTGGTCAAAATATCCCCATAGCCTTTTTAAGCATAAACTGACCTTGCACTGGGCCAACAACAAGCATCCTTCCACATATCTTGGTGGATGGAAACTATATGAGTCATCTTCTCTGACCACAAAGCAATCCAGCTAGAAAACTAGCAATTATGAATAAACAGATAACTCCTATATTTAGAAAGTAAGAAGGATACTTTTAATTACTCTATGGGTTACACATCCTCTCACTTAATCCTCCTAACTATTTATAATGCAGATCTCCATGTTAGGGATTAGAAAGAGAACACAATTTCCTCAAACGTACTCAATTAGTGGTGGTGGAGTCAGAACTCAGAACAAGGCTCCATGTCTCCAGAGCCCAGGGCTCTAAAGACAGCCTCTTCTGCTACATCCCGTACATCCTTCCAAGGGTCAGTGGATCTGCTGTTTCACCTCTCGAAGAGAATAGTGATGAGAGGTAGGAGGCTAGTCTCAGCTTGTATTGCGCTTATTGTATACAGATATATTTGCCCTTTCCTCTTGCTTCCTCTGAGGCCCCCAACTTGGATTGTGGTAAAACTCTGAGTAGTGGAGAGGGGCAGTTCACACTGATGTTCACAAACAGCTCTGAACTAGATCCTAGGAAGTCTTCCTTTCCCTTTAAAGTTTTTCCCACATGGGCCCAAGTGTTAACAGAACTAAGAAAGACAGAAGGTAAAGTCATTCCCAGATGGCTCCCCATCTTGCTCTAGTGCAAATTAAATAAAAAGAATAGTCCAATGTATCATTAGGCAAACATGAGTATTAATATTATTCATATTATAAAGCACCAAAAATGGAACAGAATGGAAATGCACCCCATATTCTGACTTACACTTAGGGTTTGGGACCTCAGAGCTAGAAAACAGATAAGCAAAGAACTTTGATTCTGAGCAAGTTGGAAGCTCACCAGAACTGAAGTAGGCAAGAGCTCCTTGTTCCTAGAGCCCACTAATGGCGGCCTCCCAAGTGCTAGCTGACCAAACAGCTTTGCTCCTTTGATAAGGGCCTGTGCAAATGGCAGCTTAATACTGATAGTCTATCTTCTTCATCACAACCTACTTGTTTTAATTTCCCATGAAGATACATTTTTAGTAAAACCTTAACGACATTCATTCAGAGTATCTGAGGTACCTCTTTGTACCATAACTTCTCTCCCTGTGCTTGGAGGACAATGCTGCCTGCACCGAATACTAAGTGCCCAGTTTCATGTAATGGGAAGGCTTGAAAATAAATAGAAAATTTAAAGATGGTTCATATTCTAGAAATTTACCTAAAAAGCTCAGAACTCACCAAGTGGCTCTGGGTAAGGAGAAAGTTGGGTGAGAGGTCCTGAAGGACAGGATTTCAACTCCATTTTTTGGCTTCCTTTCTGCTATTGCAGAAGTCACATTGGCTCCAGGCAGAGGAGTAAGTTCCCTGGTTAAGTCTGTACTTCTGGGCCTCAGTGTTCCACTGGAGCTCAGCCCCACTGCTTGCTCCCCACACCATCAGGGTTCAGGCCCTAGAGAGTTAGTCTGTCAATCAGCAAGTGAGTCAAGTCCCAGCATGAGTTGAAGATCAACAAGTCCAAGATCAAAGTCCCTAATTACCCAATAAGCAATGTGATTATATCCTCTCTGTGAAGGGTCATGTTAAGCACTTCCTGGTGGAAGACTATGGGCACGCCTGGGCAGCCCTCAAATGGAACGGCAGCTTAAGTGACTTTTTGAAGCTGACCACTTGTGCCTACAGGCTGGACAGATGGTGTGGGGCCCCTGGGGTGAGTGATGGTCCAATGCCTTCAATGAGATTATTCCATTGATCATAGTTCTCCTTCAGGTCTGAATGGGAAAAAAACAGGAAGGTTAGGCAAATTGTTATTAAACCAAACACCCAAACCCACTGCCACTGAGTGCTTTTGACTCGTACTGATCCTGTAGGACAGAGTAGAACTGCTCCATAGGGTTTCTGAGGCTGTACATCTTTACGGAAGCAGACTGCCACATCTTTCTCTCATAGGGAGATTGGTGGGTTTGAACCACTGATCTTTAGGTTAGCAGCCCAATGCTGAAGCTACTGCACCACTAGGGACCCTTCTAAGGTTAGAAGAGAGTGTCCACAATGGACTTAGTGAGTTGTCCTAGGGAGAAGAGAAGAGGCCCTTGGATATGACAGGGCCTCCTGGTTATGATGGTCTGGTGGTGGTGGCAGTAATCGCATCTCCTATTCTTTCAGTGCCTTTACTTCATCCATAACAACTCAGTGATGTCTGTAATTATAGAGAGTAACACTGACTGTCACAGCTAACTGCTCTGTATGCACAGTTTCATTTCATTTTCACAACATCCCTGAGAACTAAGTGCTATTATTAACCCGGTTTTATAGTTGAGAAAACAGAGATTCAGAGAAGCTACCTGGCTTGCCCAAGATCATTACTACCGGTAAGTGGTAGACAATCTAGGTCGGAAAGGGTCAGAAAGTGGGAAGAATACGTCCAAGTTCAGAGAGAGCTGTGAAGCAAGGAGTAGTCCCTCACACTCTAGCCTAGTGGACGCAAAGCCAGTGCTCTTTAAAGAAGGGCAGAAGCAACAGGGTGGTAACACCCTGAAGCAGTTTATGACCATGTGACAGCACTGGGGTCACTGGCAGACGGGGCTAACTTTGTGGTAAGAATAGTCAGAAAGGATTCAGGGCCTCAGGCTGAGGGATCAAAGTTTGGGAAGAAGGCAGGGATCATTCTCATTTGTCTTTGGATGCCCAGTACCCTGCCAAGGGCCTGGTGTGGAACAGGCTCACAATAAATAACTGCAACATAGTCATTAACTCAAGAAACACTGAGCATACCCACTATATGACATGCTGTACTCTAAGGGCAAAGAGTTCTGGTAGCGTAGTGGTTACGAGTTGGGCTGCTAACCTCAAGGTCAGCAGTTTGAAACTACCAGCTGTTCCACAGGAGAAAGATGAGGCTTTCTGCTCCTGTAAAGATTTTTACAGCCTCAGAAACCCTATACAGGGTCACTGTGAGTTGGAACCGACTCCACAGCACACTGCTACCACCACCACCACCATTCTAAGTGCAAAAATACAGCTGAGAACAAAACAACTCAAAGTCTGTGTCTGGAGCACAGAGGCAGTAGTCCTGATGCACCAGGTACTGGTCAGACCACATCTAGCATGTCACAGTCAGGTCACGATACCACATGGCAGACAGTGCATCCAGTGGAAGGGGAAAATACATGGCACCGGCACCGCATAGGGAAGAGGTGGAGTCAGCTTACTGAATGAACAACTCAGAGACAACACCATAGGTGACTTCAAACATCTGAAGAGCTGCCATGTGCGTGCGGTCCTGGATGGCTCTTGAGACACTAATCAGCTAATCAGGACAAGTGGGAGGAGTTATAAAGTATCAGATCATCGTTTTATGTTAGTGCTCAATCAAAGCTTAGCCATCTGGACAAGCCCTAACTCCCTTCTGAAGGAAACTGCTCTACACACAGCATCTGCCTGCTGAGGGATCAGCCTCAAGTCGATAATGGCATTGCTCTCTACTCTGACTGGAGAGGGCGGGACATCTCATTAGGAGTGGGAGAGAGGAAGGATAGACCTAGGATGGACAGTGACCTACCGGTGTCTTGGCAGTTAAAGATGGACTCGTACAATCATATTCTTCTCTTGAGTATCTGGCTAAGAAAGCCAAGAGAATATGGGAACTAAAGATGAAAGGATGCCACAAGGTAGAAAAAACAAGCCAAGGAAATAATGAGGAAGCAGAAACTATGAATGGGCAGATGCTATCAGTGAGAGAAAAATCCAGAGCAGAAACAAAGAAAATTGCAGGGAGGAAAGATAGCACAAGAGGGAGAGACAGAGATGGGAGCCTATGAGACAGACGGAGAGAGATAGGTCAGTCCTGTCAAGCTGCCTTGGTTTCTAGAACTCCATCTAGTCCAAGTACATACTCATTAACAAACTCCCTTTTTAATCTTAGGTAAATTAGTGTATTTTTAGTTGTTGTAACCAAAAAAAAAAAAAAAAAAATTAACTAGGCTATGAACATTCTTAACATGATTAAAGTTGAGTGGTCACATAAAAATAATAATTATTGGTGTTTACCTGTCTGGAGTGAAAGAAAAAGAAGGAAACCCAAGACTCAGAGAAGGAGTCCGTTTATAGGACTAAATGTTGACCATGAACCATGGCCTTCTCTATCCTGAGACCAGAAGAACTACACTGTGCCCAACTATCACTATAATCATTCTGATCAGGACCACAATAAATGGATCCTGATAGAAAGTGAGGAAAAAGTGGATTAGAACTTCAAATCTTCAAAACTACCCAGACGTAATGAACCCGCTGAGACAGGAGGAACTCTGGAGACTTCTACCCTGAGCTAGTCTTTAAGCCAGTGGTGGGAAACGTTTGGTCCATGGGCAGATAAGGTCTGAAAAATCATTTGGTCTGGCTCTGCCAAGGCAACTGTGGTTCCAGCCATCACATTAGGGATAAGTTAATTAAATGTTTGACCAAACAAACAAACAAACAAAAAACAGGCTAATTTTCAAGTTAATAATTTTGTAAGGTCCACAAATGATTTATAAAAGTTCCCCACCCCTGCTTTAAGCCTTGACCTGAAGTATCCCAAGTCATCTTTTTAGCTAAACAGTAGGTTAGGTCATCAAGTAATGAACATCCCCTAGTACTATTGCCCTGAGGTAGTCTTTAAGCCTCAAACTAAAAATAGCCACTGAAGACTTCTTAAAATCAAACAAATATTTACTAATATGAAAAAGTCTGAAGGAACATTATGCTTTTTTAAAAACTCTCTATATGGGATCAGGAGTCCTGGTATGGTGCCGTAAGATAAGCACTGGACTGCAAGGTCCATTTGGACAGCAAGGCAGGCAGTTCAAACCCACCAGCCACTCCTCATAAACCTTATATAGGGTTGCTATGAGTCGGAAGCATTGGATGGCACTTAACAACATCAACATATGGGATCCAAGTGACAACAGCAACTCAGAAGATTAGGTAAGAAGCTTAGGGGCAGTGAGCTGATGTGAATAGAGGGAGAACTCAGAAAAGGGGGTGAGCATGGCTGAACAACTTGAAGAATGTAATCAGTGCCACTGAACTGTGGTGTCCAGTTCCACCAAAAATACAAAAAAAAAAATTAAATAAACAAAACAAAAAACCATTAAGGTTTCCAGTGGGGAAGAGAGCTGATATGAGTAATCTCCCTCCAAGTTGAAAGTCGTGTCCACCTAATCACGTGGCAGAGAAGATCTGAGAGGCTACCTCTTCTGAGTGGGCAGGTGAACCAAACAACCTCTAAGAGTCTTGCAGTTCAGCTGATGTGGAGTTATAACATTAGTCATCATCCCTCCATGCTTTGGTTTTTAAAGCACTCCCACAAATTGAGCTCATTTATCATCCTAACTACCATCACAAGGCAGACAGGGTAAGAGAGGATGAGCCTGCATTTGGACTTCTGGTGTGGCGCTGTAGTAGGATTAGCACTGGACTGCGAACCACAACTGCAGCAGTTCAAACCCACCAGCTGCTCCTCGGAAACCCTCTACAGGGTTGTTATGATGGCCCTTTAATAACAACAGTGGAGAGAAGGGAAAGCTCTGCTTACAGTGATGAAATAGAGACTCAGGGAGGCTAAATTACTAGCCCAGGGTCAGGATCTCCAAATTTCCAAGTGTGTTTTGTTTGTTTGTTTCTTTCATTCTGTGTAACTCTCCTTCAGCCAGGTTTTCCTTTGGCCGTAAGTCTCTGTGGTCCATGATGTGTCAGTATGGAGCATGTGCTAACAGAAAACCTAAAGGCTGTCCCCAGGACCCCAGTTCTCTCCTTACCAAGGTGCTTCTGCAGGAAGGCCAACATGGCCCGAACCACAATCTCTTGACCTTCATAGGGGTCCAAGCTTCCACGGGTTTGAGAGGAGAAGAATTTACCAAACACATTGTTAGTCACAAAGGCAAAGTCAGTTTGACTCCGATGAACAGAACCACTAGAACCAAAGAAAAACAAATAACTGGTAGTGTTCAGGGGCTGGGGCACACACATTAGTTAAGCACCTCGTATGTATGGGCAAAGATGTCCTCCTGGTGGAACAGTGCTAAAGGACTTGGCTACACCCCCAACAGTTGCTCGCAGGAGAAAGATGTGGCAGTGCTTCCATAGAGTTGTATTGTTGTTAAGTGCCGTGGAGTCCGTTCTGACTCCTGTACAGGGCTTCCAAGGCTGTAAATCTTTATGGCAGCAGAAAGTCTCATCTTTCTCCTGCAGAACAGCTGGTAGTGTTGAACTGCTGCTGACCTTGAGGTTTACAGTCCGATTTGTAGTCACTACACTACCATAGATTTACATCCTCGGAAAGCCTTGGGAGCAGTTCTACTCCATTCCACTAGGTCCCTGTGTGTCAGAATCAACTCCGCAGCAGTGGACTGGCTTTATTATACACAAGGTGCTTTCCACGTACCATTTCACTGGATTTTCACAACCATGTAAGGAAAGTATTTTCCCCTTGACATAGAGGAGTTTGAAGCTTAGAGAAGTGCAATGATCTGTCAGGGTCAAACAGCTAGTAAGTGATGGAGCTAGAATTTGAACCCAGGTGTCCCTGGTCTTCAGAGCTGACTCATTCCCTGGACCACACTGCCTGACAGTGCAGGGAAAAGGCTGAGTCAGCTGCACAGGGACAGGGACATGAGGGGAGGTCTGCCATTCCTACACTGTTATGGCCTATTACACCACGGCTGCCTTCTGATGACTTCCAAAGAGTCACAAAACATCAACACATTAACTTCTACTTCTTCAGAGCTACATCATTAACAGGAAAAGGGGATCACTATCTCTTCTTTAAATAACCAGAGACTGAGTGCAAGTGCTCATTAAGGGGGTTTCTGGATTAGAACTTAGGTCCTTTGACATCATATCCACTGAATTTTCAGTGAAAGCCTGACTAGGTTTATTTGGGTTACATTTGTTGCTGTTGTTAAGTGCTGCAGAGTCGATTCTGACACATAGTGACCCTGTATAGGGTTTCCAAGGAGCAGCTGGTGAGCTTGAACTACCGACTTTGCAGTTCAAATGACTGCAGTCTGACGCATTAGCCCACAGTGCCACATCAGGACTCCCTTGTAAGTAATTTCCTTGTCAAGGAGCCATGGTGGCATAGTGGGGTACATGTTGGGTTGCTAACTGCAAGGTCAGCAGTTCTAATTACCAGCCGTTTGGAGGGAAAAAGATGAAGCTTTCTCTCCCCTAAAGATTTACAGCTTTGTAAACCCAATACAAAGGAGCTCTGGTAGCATAGTGGTTACGAATTGGGCTGTGAACCACAAGGTCAGCAGTTCGAAACTGCCAACTGTTTCACAGGAGAAAGATGAGGCGTTCTGCTCCTGTAAAGATTTACAGCCTCGGAAACCCTGTACAGGGTCGCTATGAGTTGGAACTGACTCCACGGCACACAGCCAACCAAACCCTACACAGGGTCACTATGAGTCAGAACAGACTTAATGGCCCTCCACTATTACCACCACCACCACCATATTTGTTAATTAAATGAGGAGGGGAAGTTTAAACGTTAAAATTCTTGTTTGATGTCATTCACAAAAACTGACTTAAAAAATGCGTTACTGGAATACTACGCAACGTGATGAGTAATGATGAATCTCACAATATGGATGAACCTGGACATTATGCTGAGTGAAACTGTTGTGGTTGTTAGGTGCCTTTGAGTCAGTACCGACTCTGAGTCAGTACCACCGTATCTATGTATAACAGAAGGAAACACTGACCAGTCCTGGGCCAACCCCACAGTCATTGCTACGCCTGAGCCCACTGCTGCTACCATTGTGCCAATCCATCTCACTGGGGTCTTCCTTTTATTCTCTGACCCTCCACTTTACCAAACATGATACCCTTCTCCAAGGACTGGTCCCTCCTGATAATATGTCTGAAGTATGAGAGATGAAGTCTGGCCATCTTGGCTTCCAAGGAGCACTCTGGCTGTACTTCCTTGAACATAGATTATTGGTTTGTTCTTTTGGCAGTCCATAGTATTTTCAATATTCTCCTTCAACCCCATAACTCAAATGCATCAATTCTTCAGTGGTCTTCCTTATTCACTGTCCAGCTTTCACATGTTTATGAAGTTATTGAAAATACCATGGCTTGGGTCAGGCACACCTTAGTCCTCAAGCTGACATCTTTGCTCTCCAACACTTTAAAGAGATCTGTGCAACAGATTTGCCTAATGTAATACGTCATCTGATTTCTTGACTGCTGCTTCCATGAGTGTTTATGGTTGATGTGAGAAAAATGAAGTCTTTAACAACTTCAATCTTTTCTCCATATATGTGGACGTTATTTACTGGTCCAGTGGCGAGGGGTTTTGTTTTCTTTACATTGAGATGCAACTTATACCGAATGCTGTGGTCTTTGATTTGATTGGTTAAGTATTTTAAGTCCTCTTCACTTTCAGCAAGCAAGGTTGTATCATCTGCATACTGCAGGTGTTAATGAGTCTTCAAACCTAAATCTTTCAACAAACTGATGTGGCACTGGAGGCACTCACTCATCTTTGCCAAGAAATTTGGAAGACAACTACCTGGCCAACTGACTGGAAGAGATCCGTATTTGTGCTTATTCCAACAAGAGGTGACTCAATGGAATTGATATCCCATGCAAGTTTAGTTTTACTAAATACAAAAATGGCTGCAAGCATACATTGACATAGAACTTCCAGAGGTTCAAGCCAGATTCAGAAGAGGACATGGAATGAGGGATATCACTGCTGACATCAGATTGATCTTGGCTGAAAGCAGAGAACACCAGAAAGATGTTTACCTATGCTTTACTGACTATGCAAAGGCTTTCGATTGTGTGGATCATGACAAGCTATGGACAACATTGCGAAGTATGAGTATTCTGGAACACTTAATTGTGCTTACAAGGAACCTGTACATAGGCCAAGAGGCAGTTGTTCAAATAGAATAAGGGAACACCGAATGGTTTAAAATTAGGAAAGGTGTGTGTCAGGGTTGTATTCTTTGACTATAGTTATTCAATCTATATGCTGAGCAAATAATCTGAGAAGCTGGAATTATATGAAGAAAAATGTGGCATCAAGATTGGAGGAAGACTCATTAATAATCTGTGGCATGCAGAGGATGATGAAATTAGTCAATCACAAAAACACAAATATTGTTGAGACCAATGTTGTAAAAAATTAAGAAAAGGTTTTTTTAAATAAAAGAAACAATCTATGATGGTTATGGGGGTGAGGATAGAGGGAAAATTATTCACAGACTAGAGGGTAGACATGTGTTAACATGGGTGACAGGGCAGGCAATATACAACAAGAGGGAGGTTAGCAGAGAAATGAAGGAAGCAGGAGACACAGGGAAGAATGTAGTAGTTAAACAGAGGTAAATACTGTTAACTGATGGTACATGGAGTAATCATTGCAATGAAGTAACATATATAATTTGCTGAGTGTAAAACTGCTGATGTACTCTGTTTATAAAAAGCAAGTCATGAGCAGCCATCTAAGGTGCAACTACTGGTCTCTCCATGTGCAGAGGAAAGAAAAGTGATGACAATTGAAGACGCTTACAATCAGTTAATCCAATGGACCAATAGAACATGTGAACATAAGTCTCCACCACGATCCTGAGACCAGAAGAACTAGATAGTGCCCAACTACTCCAACTGCTCTGAAAGGGGTCACATTAGAAGGTTCCAGCTACAGTGGGAGAAAAAAATGGAAAAACCCCTGGAAATCCTACAAAAGACTGGGCTTTCCGGTCAGAAATAAACCGGAGGAACTTGAGACTATGGACCTTGGCTACTCTTTAGGTCTGGCACAGAACTCATTCTCACTGTCCAATCTTCAGTCAAGCAGTAGATAGGTATATAGAGGAGACGACAACACTAGTAGGATATGTTCACCATGGAATGGTCAACCATTCAAGATCAAAAGGGCATCATTTATGAAAGGACAAAGTTGAGAAGAGCTGAGAAGGTGGGTGGAAAGGAAATAAGAAGCATGGGGAAGAAGTGGGTAAGTGCTGTTGCCTGGGAGGGATTGCACTCATTGAGATTAAATAAAGTGCAGGATTTGTTGACTGTTAAACTGATCATCTGCTCTATAAGCTGTCACTCAATTCACAATAAAAAGTTTATGTGCCTTAAATAAGGCACGTAAAAAGTGTACAGAATAATCTGATGGTGTGGTGTAGTGAATGATTTACTATGTCTTTTCTAGCCTTACTCTTCCTAACTCCCACCAAACAACTCTTTTCCTAGTGGGTCTGGGTTAGAGGAGATACTGAAAGAATGACATGATTCTGCTGTGGATGTTAACAGAGTTCATTATAACTGAAATAACCTGAAACTCCAGCATGGGTATAAAAGAAATCATCTCAAGAAGCAGAATGAAGGATCTCACTACCATCAGAGAATAGTGATAAGTGGAGGAGTCATTTGGATCTCGAGATCGCTGTGTACTGAATCTCCTGGACCAGGGACAGAAAGCTGAGACACTGGAGAAGTGGGCAGAGGAGCAGCAGCAGCAGAACCAGGAACCAGAGCACGAGACAGAGCAGTGGGCTTCCCTGCCCATGGAGCAAGTCAAGCTGAGTGACTTTGGGCAAGAGACTTGCTTACAGAGCAGTGTCTCCAGCAGGTAATTGGGCAACTAAGGTTTGCTGACCCACAGAGTAGAGCCAAGTGCCTTTAGACTGAGGCTTATGGAAAAGTGGTGTGTTCTGTGGGCATGTATTAGCAGTCCTAAAAGAGCTTTGTTGTCCAGGCAGAAAGACATCTAGCTGTGGCCATGGCTGAGGAGAGGCTACCCTGGCTGGAACAACTGTGTCCTGAGCACTTCTGACCCCAAATTGTAACCTGTACACTTCCCTAACAAACCCTGTAACTGAGTATGGTGTCTGAGTTCTGTGGGGTCACTGCAATCAATCATTGAACCCAGCTGAGTAGAAAGTGCTATTGGGCAGTGGTTGATGTCATTTTTGCAAATGGATATTTATATTGTTCTATGTTGTTGTTAAGTGCCGTCGAGTTGGTTCCAACTCATAGTGAACCTGTACAGCATTTTGGAGGAGTGATTGGTAAGTTTGAACCACCTATGTTACAGTTCAAACCAACCCTGAGGTCAAGTGCTTATCCTATGGTGCCACACCAGGACTCCATGTTATTCTATAGTATAACTTACAAGCACCTAATTTAAGAAATAATACATTATCAATAGTTAAATCCCCATCTAATACCTTTTCCCAACTGTTCCTGCCTCCCTCCCTCCAGAGGCCAATTTATCTTCAATCTGGTTGACTTGGAAAAATTTAAGTGGTCCTCTGACTGCTGTGAAGTCAAAATGAAAGGAAAGAGGCTGGCCCCAAGGAAGACAGCCTGGGCCAAGGTGAACAAAGGAACACGTCTGTAACACCCCCAGCATTAAAGGATGTTCAATTTGACATTTCAACTAGCTGAGTGATTCCAAAGGACCCTGACATTTGTTGCTTGGCTAAAATAGGTGTTGGGGTTCCTGAAGCATATGTGCAGGTGAGAGCTGTTGAGAAGGGGCAGAGGACAGGGATCTAACTACTGGCAATGTTTAATTTCTTAAACTTGGTGTTGGACCCTCAAGTCCGAGAGCTAGTCGATGAAATGGCAGGCTTGCATGCTATTTACGCTATAAATCTCTTTTTTTCTTAAAAATTATAAGTTTGATAATTACTACACTGTTCTTTATAGCATACAATAATCAAAAAACTAGAATGCAATCTCTTTTTAAATTTTTTATCCAGAATGCAATCTTGAAAAGCTAAAAATAAAGCATGGGAAACCTGTAGCATTACTTTTCAAAAATAAACAACTTCAGAATACATCTAAATGTAACTTTTCCAAAACACCAAAAAATACAGTGTAAAGCATTCTCTTTATTAATATCAACTTTCATTTTGTGATGTACTGTATCAATGTTTTGCATATACCTTGATGCAAAGGGAATTTTAAGTTACACTGTATTTGAAACAAAACAAAAAACAAGTAAACCCACTAACATTAAGAAATGAAAATGGATGACTACATCCACATTAACTACCACAAACTCCAACAGAAGAAACTTTTCCTTCAACAAAACATATTCTTTTTTATATATACAACATACTAACACTCAAGCATTTTAATTTAGTTGTGCCAAAGGCAGCATTTTATAACTAAAAAGAAAATTGTTACAGATGTACAAAAAGAGCAAAAATTTAATATACCAAAGATATGTTTGATGAGCTCTGGTAGCGTAGTGGTTACGAATCGGGCTGCTAACCTCAAGGTTGGCAGTTTGAAACTACCAGCTGTTCCACAGGAGAAAGATGAGGCTTTCTGCTCCCGTAAAGATTACAGCCTCAGATACCCTATACAGGGTCACTATGAGTCGTAACTGACTCCATAATACTTAACAACAACAACAATAACAAATGCTTGATACACTTAAATGTCATTTTTTGGGGCAACTTTAAGGTTTAAAAAGGCATTAAGGGGGGAGAACAAACAAGATGGCAGATGGGATGGAAGTGCAGTAAAGGAGCTCCACCAGCAACAACACAGAATACCCGACCAAGCAGGCTCAGGAGATGGTCCCAGAACTCTGAACCACATATAAAGGAATATTTAGAAAGTTGGAAGGCTTACAGCTGGGGAATTTGTGGCAGAAGCAAGAAATCCATTGCTTTCTAGTTCGGAACACTCATCTGATCCAGGAGCCGCCATCTTGGTTGAGACCAAGTTGGGGAAGGATTGGAGCAGCCACAGACGCCTGGCAGAACCGCAGAGATAAAGGTGTGGACATTCTTTTCTTTTGGTATCTGTTCATTGGTCCCTTGCTGTCTGTGCACCTCCATTCTGGTGACTATAGGGGTGCCTGAGCTAGTGGGCACTCCAGCCCCACCCTCAGAGGGTTCTACTACGCATGCTCACAGATCTCCTAGAAATTTAAAGAGATAGTTTCCAATTAAAACCAAGTGGCCACAGCCAGCCCTGAACTGTTTACAACTAGAAAAAAGGCCTGAATGGGGATTGTGGAGCAGGACAAGCAGACAAAAAAGGAAATAAACCAAAAATTAAATCCTAAGTAACATCAAAACGACCAAGAGTGGCATCTTGAAATTTCTCAAGAAGAAGAGTGAAAAGGGAAGCCCATTTCCTAATCACATCTACCTGGAGGCAATCAGAAAGCATAAAAAATACCAAACTACATACCCCATCTAAGTATTAAGGCCACAGATAACCCCTGAATATGCCTAAAAAACAGAAGCAGATGACTATATCTGCACATGTCCAGAAACGAGATAAAGTGACTGAGACAAATGAGCTGGAAGTAGACCTACAATCCACACTAGAAGATGGACAGGATTTGGAAATGCCTGAGAAGGAATTCAGAAAAATGATTACAAAATGTATCAAAACACTATACAATGGAGTTGAGAAAAATAAGGAAGAAGTCAGGAAAACACTATAGGAACAATCAAATAAGATTGATACAGCATTGGAAACAATTCAAAACCTACAGAAAGAGGTCCAAAAAATTAATAATAGAATATCAGAAATGGACAATACACTGAAAAGGCAAAGGAGTACAACCGAAGAGATAGAAGCCAGAACTAGTGAGCTAGGAGATAAATCTCTCAACACTACTAAGATAGAAGAACAAACACAAAAAAAAGGATAAAAAAATCTGAAGAAGGACTAAGATTCACGTTGGATAACATGAAGAGAAATAACATAAGAATTACTGGCATTCCAGAACAGGAACAATCACACAAGTCCACAGAGGAGATAGCTGAATTGTTTCTGGAAGAAAAATTTCCTAACATCCTCAAAGGTGAAAAGATAAGCATTCAAGAAGCTCAATGAAGCCCAGGGTGGATAGACCCTAAAAGACAATCACCAAGATATATAATAATCAAGCTCTCCAAAATCAAAGATAAAGGCAGGATCTTGAAAGCAGCTAGGAAAAAGAGAAATTTAACATACAAAGGCAAGCAGATCAGATTAAGCTCAGATTTCTCAACAGAAACCAGGAAGGCAAGAAGGCAATGGGGAAACATATATAAAACCCTGAAAGAAAAAAAACTGCCACCCAAGTATCCTCTACCCAGCAAAGCTGTCCATCAAATATGATGGTGTAATCAAAACATTCCAGGATAA
>NW_006408565.1:11579114-11622544 GCF_000296735.1 Chrysochloris asiatica | reverse complement strand
CCTCGGAAACCCTGTACAGGGTCGCTATGGGTCGAAACCGACTCGACGGCACTTAACAACAACAACAACAACAACAAATCAAAGTATAAGCATTCATATTTGCAAAATGTTTTGCAGCGGGTTCTTGGCCTCAATGAAAAGCATAAAATGGCTAAGGAGAGATTAGTGTTTGTTTTCAAATTCTGTGACTGGCTTCCCATAATCCCTTAGTAGTAGGAATGTTGGCAAAATATCAGATATTTAGGATTAGATTTAATTCTTTGGTATAAGTATGAAACTGTTACTGATAGCATCTTAACAAACCATTAAGTAAGAAGGCTGGCTTACTTAAATAACAACCCAAGGAGCATAAGAGACAACAATGAAGACGATCATATAACTTAATGTTTTGCAACAGGAAATATCAACAACAATAATATACTCTAGAGAAACTAATACCTACTTAGATGTTTTAACGTTGTAGTATACCAAAAGGTTATGCTTCAAAATGACCCAAGCTTGTATTAGGAATATAGTAGGAATGTTTTGCTGCATTTTGGCACTTTACTGTAACATTGAATAAACAAATATCTAGAGGACTCAGCACTTTCTTGGCACAACAGACTAACTTGTTCATACTCCTTTGGGTGTGGGGGACCTTTTTCTCCCCATAATTTCCTGAACTTTATATCATCAAAGAAATCAGAGTTGTAAACAAGGTTACAATGTAACTCTGTTATCCTTGTATTTTTTTGTGTGTGTGACATAAACAGGTATATCTTTTGGAGTAGTACAGTATTTAATTTAGAATCTTAAAAGCTTAGAAATTTCAGCTTTCTGAATAAGAAGGAAGTGTAGGACTTAATGACTATTAATTTGAATACTAAAATATCTAAAGGGCCAATCTACTTTAATAATTATACTTCTTTTAAATATCATTCAAAGAATTCTTTGTAGAGACTAGACTTAAGTTTATACTCTATCCAAAGAATGAATCTTCAACCTGGGCTCTGAAGTTCTCCACCTCAGGTATCTCTTCTTCAATACACTACTTCTACTCATGTGTTCTTCACTGACAAAACTGTCAGATTAATACCGGCTCTTCTCGAGGATCTGTCAGATAACTTGGTAAACATACATTTACAGCCTACAAACATCAACAGTATAAACTGAGACTAATGTCTAGAGTCACATTTCTTGTTAAAAGTCCAGCACTAAAGATTTACAGCTCTAGGGATTAACCTAATGCTATCTGAAAAATTAGTTCCAGCAATTCCCCAAAATCTTAAAACCTTCAACAGGAATCCCAATGAAATTAAAAAACAAATGTATCTCTACTGAAGAAAAGGCAACTTGTACTTATTACATCAAATACTATTAAATGGTAAGTGACAACAATAAAGAGATTTTACTCATATTTCTGAAGACCAAGATTTACCATGGCAAAGTCTAAAGACTGGGCCAAGGAGACAAGAGACTACTAAATACCACTATCGTAAAAGATCAATTTCAATCTTTCAGCTGCATGAGTCAAATACAGAATTATTCTGCCTGGGCAACCATAAAATCTGTGAGAACAAATAAATATATTCCCTGTTATTCTGTCAGGGCATTATTTTATACATGTTTTAAAAAAAACAAACAACTTCAAAGATGAAAATGAGTCATTTAGCCTTGTGACTATTTTCAAATAAAGTTTCTTGAATTTCTGTGACAAGGTCTTTAAGCAATTGAACTTTTCAAACAGAGTTGTCACGCAAAAGTCCTTCTGACATGGGATCTGTCCCCCAGTTACAAAGCAGCTTCCTCCTTTGTTGAAGGTGAGAGTGGCTCTTTGTTTCCTCAGGATCCCAAATTGCTCATTCAGAGTCATCCCTGTCTGTTTTCCAACAGTATTTATGTCAAATTGTAGGGAACACCTTTAGGAACTTTCTTTATATCAGACTGCTCCCGTTTTGCCCAGAATGAGGGCACCAAGGCATGAGTTAATCATGGTTTCTGGGCATTGGCTGCTCCAGGACTGTCAAAGGATACAGTCAACGTTCCTCCATTTGTGGATGAGTTCTCGCTGCTACTACATCATCCAGCAGTTGTATTGTGTTCAGCTAGGCCTGAATCTTCAGGCTTCTTCTGAAAAGAAAAGTTGCCTGACGAGTATCTTTCTGATGGCTTAATTTACTTCCACTTCTGGTAAAGTTGGCTGGAATGCTATTTTTTCTGTTTAACTGGTTAGGTCTCTTGAGAACTGCAACTGGTTTTCTCTGCATTGCATTTTGTCTCAGGTCTGGCTTCCTTTTTGGCATGGGAAAGTATCGCTTTATATTCTTGCCACTTAAAAGTGGGCGATTCATAGGACTAATTCCTTTCCGAATTCCAGTTACTTTTCTGGCTGCAAGGCCACAGGGATAAACTCATAAGGATGTCTCTTTCCAGGTGTTACTCTTCCTCTATGGTTCAGACTATTTTAATCAAAACTAGAATTCTGTTGGATTCCCCACCATACTCCCATCCTGAATTGCCAGACACCACTTTGTTGAAGGAACGCCGGTAGGGTAGTGGTTACGATTGGGCTGCAAACCTCAAGGTCAGCAGTTTGAAACTACCAGCTGTTCTGTGGGAGAAAGCTGAGGCCTTCTGCTCCCGTACAAATTTACAGCCTTGGAAACCCTGTACAGGGTCGCTGGGAGTTGGAACCGAGTCCACGGCACATCATCACCACCACCACCATCACCACCATTTTGCTAGAGTCTTCTGGTTAGTCCTGGAAAATTCTTCTTTCCTTCTTTTTGATTAAATTTGATGGTATCATTTACTATTTCTGATGCTTTATTTAATTCACACACTTGTGGCAATTACAGAAACAAAAACTTCTTTATTGGCATTGTTTTAAAAATCCTCCAGATAAACCAAAGACAGTGATTTTGTCAAGGTTTTCATCGCTTCAGGCTTTCACAGGGGGCAACAGGCTCACCATGGCTCCCACTAACCAGGTGCCAAAGCGGCTCACGGCTGGAGTCACTATGCTGCAAGTCAGTGGGGAAGGCCAGCGACTGAGGCCTGTCACCTCCCATTCATGCACGCAGACTAGCTGCACAGAGGGACCACATCCTCCGTAAATATCTTAAAGTGAAAGTCTTTCTCTGTGAGAAACTGTTCCCAAGATAAAGGAAACTGATAGTGATGGTGATGAAAGTGACAAGAATGTGCTCTCCCTTACTGAGAATACAGATGTTTTAGGGAAGAAATCATATGGGAGAGTGATATGTGTGAATTTAGATATTTATGAAAGTCTTTCAAAATCTATCTTGTGAATTCAAAGGTCTACCATATCCATACTCTTCAAAAGACCCAGTAACACTCCCAACTAGGGCTAAATATCTCTGGGGCCCATTCAGACCCAACATATCATCCTGCAATAGCCTTTTCCCAGAAAGCAGCAGGCAAGTCTTGTAACAAAGTCACATAAACTACTGAAGAAATCACTGTAGGTAGAATGAAATAGAGAAGGGGTACTGTTAAGACCTTGAAATTCAGAAAGTACTATAGTCCAGTATTAATGGGTAGAAACGCCTGGATAATTCAGAAGAAATAAAGGAAGCCACAGCTGAGTGGGAAATGGAGAACCCTGGGAACATGACCTTAGTTGGAGTTTACTCACAGGACAGTTATGATCTTAGATTGTTCGTGTTGGGTACATATTTTCTTCATCAAATTGATAGTCTCCACTGTCTGGAAGTTCTCAGAATTGATGAAGAATATAGGGCCACGGGCCTTGGGGTAAAAGTCACGTTCCAGCGGAAACATCCAAGCATCCAGAGCCACAGCACACCTAGAACAATAATGGGGCATTGGAAATGCCAGGTAGAAACCCAGGCAAAAGCAGTGAGGTAGTGTGGGCATGGTGGTGCTCTTCCCTTCAGGATGCTCACGGCAGGGATCACTTTCACCTGTCACCAAGCAGCCTTCTCAATTTGCAACTATGAGCACAAGGTTCAGGTCTTCTGCCTCCTGGATCTACTTTTGGGCAACTGACTTGATTTACACAGAATGGCACTTCTTTCACTTAATCATTCATTGAGCACCTACTAAGTGCTTTTCGCTGCTGTGGATATGGAACTGAATAACATAGTTCTTGCTCTCAAGGAGCTGTCTAGCAAGGAGGTAGGACAATGTAGCCAAACAATTCAGCTAAGTACCCTGATCATACAAGGTGCTATATGAACCCAGAGGGTGCACAGCTGAGGAGGGCAGGGAGCGTGGCTGCCACAACGCAGAGACCTGGCCAGCTTGACAAGCAGCAATTTCTGTTACTAAGACCCAAAGATTTGTCCCTCTCCTCCCAAACTGTGGTAGTCTTCCCTATCTCAATATGGAACATCACCTTTCACCAGAAGGTGGAAATGCAACTGAAACCCTTGGTTCCTCTTTCCTTAACCTAGTATATCACTAAGCTCTGGAGGCTCTACAATATGTCCTGACTCCATTCTCTCTCTCCATCCTCATGCAGATCTGGGAATCTCTCACCTGACTTCTGAAACAGCCTCCCTCCAACCTGCCTGTTTCATTTTTGTCTTGCTACTATCCAGTCTCCACATAGTAAGTAGCCAGAGGGATGTTTTTAAATGTATGAGGCAGCTTCAAAAAGTTCACAGGAAAATTGAATGAAAAGATCATGGAATTTCCCCACAAAGTTTTTGATGCCCCTTCTTTCATAAAAAAAAAATGCATATAAGATTTTCCTCTGCTTAAAATCTTTTAAGCATTTCCTATCCTACTTAGAATAAAATGTGTGCATCTCTTTGGCCACACCAAGAATAGCTTCTTCCTTACTCACTGTGCTCCTCCTACATCAGGGGTAGCGATCCTTTCTTCTGCCAAAATTATCAACTTAAATATTTGCATGCTATATTTGGTCAAACATTTAATTAATTCACCCCTAATGTGATGGCTAAAATTATGATTGCCTTGGCAGGGCCAGATTAAATGATTTCATGGGCCTTACATGGCCAGAGGAGTCCTGGTATGGTGCTGTGAGTTGATGTGCTGCATTGTAGGGTTGGCAGTTTAAGCTCACCAGCTGCACCTTGGAAACTCTACACAGGGTCACTATGGGTAGGAACCGACTTGACGGCACTTAACAACAACATGGCCAGAAGGCCAGATGTTCCCCACCCTTGTCCTACGGTAACACCTACCAGCACAAGTTGGTGTCCACTTTTGTATTAGCTGTTCCTGCTGGCTGGAATGATCTTTCCCTGGACCCTTGTAAGCCTGGCTTCTTTGCCCTTTGGGTCTTGGCTATGTCAGATTCTCAGAGAAGACTCTGGACACTCTAACATATTAGCCTACTTTAATTTCCTCATTGCATGTGGCTGCTGGTTATTCAGCTCCATATCCACAGCACAGAGTCAAGCACATAGTAGATACTCAATGAAAGTCGAATGAATGAATGATTAGATAAATGAAGTACCACTCTATGTAAATCAATCCAGTCACTTAAGAGCAGATCTAGGGGATGGAGAGGCCTGGGCCTTGTGCTTGAAGGTGCTGCTATTGGCTAACTTGTTTACTAGTCTGTCTCCTCCCACAATATGATAATCCCATGAAATCAGAGGCCTTGTTATTTTCTTCAACACTGACTCCCCAGCCCCCAAACAGTGGGCTTGGTGCTCCTGTAAAAATACTTGCTGAACGAATGAGTACTGCGTGTAGTATTAGCGCACCACTGGAAAACTCACCGAAACTGCATGTCCTTGGCCAAAGCCAGAACAGCTGTGGCCCCTCCGAATGAGTGTCCCATCACAGTCACACGGCTCATGTCAATGCTGCCCTGGGAAAACCAAGAACTTGGCCAATTCAGAAAGTCAGGGTTCCTCCTCTTGGAATTCCTCACAGACAAGAGGAAAAACCAGTGAAGCAAGGAGGCAGAAGGACCGATACAGCGAGTGAGCCCTCAAAACCACACTATTGAGAACCTCTTGCCACAGGCAAAGCAGCCAGTCGGGCAATCCACAGACTGAACAGCCTTTTCTATAGGCAGGGATCCTGAGAACCACATTTTTCATCTTTATTCTTGTTACCTTACCATCTGTAGTGGGTTGAACAGTGCCACCACTACCAAGTCATGTTCACCCAGGACCTCAGAATGGGAACTTATTTGGAAACAAGGTCTTTGTAGATGTAGTTAGTTGAAGATCACGAGACGAGGGTAGACTCTGATAAAATAAAGGAGAAGGAGATTTGGACTGACAGAGACGGAGGAAAGAAAGTCATTTGAAGACAGGCTGCCCTAAGCAAGGGAAGACCATGAGCCACCAGGAGCTCAAGAGGCAAGGAAGGATTCTCCCTAGAGCCTCTGGAAAAAGTATGGCTCTTCCAACACCTTGATTTGGCCTCCAGAACAGTGAGAGAATTGAGTTTCTGTTGTTTTAAGTCACATTTGTGGTAATTTGTTAGAGCAGCTCAAGAAAGCTAATACTGATGGTAGGAATTCTGAGAACCATCTTTATTTTTATAAACCATTACCACCTGACATGGCCTGGACTAATGCAGATACTCAAATATCTATAAATAAACAAATGGGTAGGAATCACATAAAATCAACACCAACTCATCAGTATAGGGGCATACTCAGAATAAGAACTCTCTCCATCCTCTAGAATCCCTGCTAGGTCCAGTAGGGAGGAGACATGGACTGAGTTGAGGATGGAGCTCCTTTTGCCCAGTCTTCCTTGTTCTGGAGAAGGGCTGCCTGTACAGAAACCAACTCTTCTTCCTGATTTGTATCCAGAGCCTGGGGCAGAGAGTGGGGCGAGTGAGTCTGCTTGCTCTAATAGGTTCTGCAAGTAGCTATTTCTGGTTATCTCCAGAAGACTTCAGGGCATGGTTATATAAAAAGCCACTGCAGCTTTCTCTAAGGGGCTCAGGAGATCTCTCTAGGCTTTGCTGCCCAGACTCTACTCTGAATCCTTGCTTTCCTCCTCTCACTCCTATTCCACTTCCAAACCTGGTCCATCAAAAATTTCCTCGTACAAACTTCCATTTTGCTGGCTAAATGTACACAGTGAAGTTGGAGTTCATAGGGTGAGAAGGCAGAGTCATAAGATGAAAGGAGCATGAGTCCCTGATTTGCTCCTTGCAGAGGAGCACCCAGTCTAGACTTTATGTGGGAGAGAATTAATTTTATATTGTACTATGTCACTGAGGTTTGGCATTTATGTGTTATAACCATTAGCATTACTCAATTAACATATTCACTGTATCATCTATTAAACTAGTTCCTCTACTTGTGTGGTCATATAGGTTACTACTAAATTTTTGCTATTACAAACAACACTGGAAAGAATAACCTTGTAAATACATCATACTACAGGTGCAAGTATCTGTGGACTGAATTCCCAGGATTGGAAACTGCTGGGTCACAGACTATTATTTATACTGTTGATAGCTATTGCCAAATTGCCTTCGATGTGGCAAACTGGTACTCTCACCAACAATATAGGATGAAGGACTTACTTCCCCACAGCTTTGTCATCATGAGAAACGAAGTTTTGGATCTCACTCAATCTGACAGGTAAAACTTAGCTTTTAAATTCTGTATGTCCCCACAAGGCTGCCTCACAATGAATCCACCCGCAGCCTGCCATTCCTCAGTGCCTGTCTTAGGCTTAGAGGCAAGCAGGCCTGGACTTGAGTCTCCTGGGCTCAGCTTGTCTGGTGGGGGTTGAAAAAATACACTAAATAGTTGGTAAAGTGCCCTAGATTTAGGATTCTGCCTTATCTACTGGCCATTCCAACAGATACTTCTCCCTGGAGGACAAGAGCCTTAAGAGATAAGGCCAAAGGAACACACTGCGTGCAGGGTTTGGGATCTCAAAAGTTTGACTCTACCACTTAGCTGAGTAACCTTGGATAGATGCTAAGCCTTTTTGGTCCTTGGTTTCTTTCTACATAAAAAGGTATTAAATACTATTTAATTAGTTTGTGTGAGGAATCCTGGTGTGCTGTAGAATAAGCACTAGACTGCAAGGTCAGTTTGAACCAAATGGCTGGTGGTTCAAACTCACCAGCTGCTCCTCAGAAACCTTATACAGGGTCGCTATGAGACAGAATTGATGGCACTTAACAATAACAATAATTTTGTGTGAGGAGCTCTTATCACAGTAAAATTTATTAATATATATAGGCAGTGCGGTGGCTCTGTACAATAAGCAGTAGACTGAGAATCACAAGTCAGTGGCTTGAGCGCACCAACAGCTCCTTGCGAGAAAGATGAGGCTTTTTGTTCCCACCAAGATGTACAGTCTCAGAAACCCTACACAGGGTCGCTATGAATCCGAAGCAACTCCATGGCTTGTAACAACAATTTATATAATGTATATACATGTGTGTGTGTGCATATAGAACACTCCAAAGTCTCTATATATTATATAAACATTATTAAGTGCCGTTGAGTTGGTTCTGACTCATAGTGACCCCGTATAGGATTTCTAAGGAGCAGCTGGTGGGTTTGAACCACCAACCTTGTGATCAGCAGTCCAGTGCTTATCTTACAGCACCACATAAATTCCTGGTGTGGCACTGTGGGTTAATGTGCTGGACTGCAAATTTGGTCTGAATCACAAGGTCGGCTGTTCAAGCTCACCAGCTGCTCCTCGGAAACCCTATACAAGATGGTTATGGGTTGGAGCCAACTTAACAACAACAAATATTGAAGTACAATGCTGTCTGTGATAGGATAATATCCATATGCCTACAAGAAAGAGTTCTGGTGTGGTGCTGTAGGATAAAGCACTGGACCACAAGCTTGGTTTGAACCACAAGGTGGGTGGTCCAAAGTCACCAGTTGTTCCTTGGAAACACTATAGAGGGACTCTGAGTCAAACCAACTTGATGAAATTTAGTAACAACAACAACAACAACACCACACGGAAGACCAGTTAATACCATTATCATTCAAATTTACGCACCAACTACTAAAGCCAGAGATGATGAAACTGAAGAATTCTATCAGCTTCTTTGGGGAGCACGTTGGTTCTACAGGATAAACAATGGATTATGAACCATGAGGCTGGTGGTTGGAGCAAGCCCAGCAGCCACTCTGCAAGAGAAAGATGAGGTTGTCTATTCCCTCAGAGATACACAGCCTGGGAAACCCTACAGAGGGTTGCTGAGCCCAAACTGACTGGACAGCACTGATTTCTATATCCTGTCATCATTCACACACAGTTCCTGGATCCAGCTCCACAGACTGAAAGCCAGTCTACCTGTGGTCTTCTCGACTATGTCAGCCAATCACCCTTGACTGGTTTAAGCTAATGTGAGTAAAAGTTTTAATACTTGTAATCAAGAAAGTCCTGATAAACATATTTATTCCAGCTCAACCATATTCTACCATACCTTGAAGGTCATCAGATCCAACCCACCAGGCAAAACGTTGAAGACAGTATGTCCAGCAGTGACCTCTTGCAGGATCTTCAATATCCGTCCACACTCACTTGCCCTCTGGTGTACCTGTAACAGAGATGGTCTCTGCACAGCTCCCCAAAGAGAATCTCACACAGTTACAAGGTCAATGAAGTTTGCCCATGCACATCTTCGCAAGCACCGTGGGCCCCATCCTGAGAAAGATTTGACTTCTTCACAGCTCCCAGGTTGGTGCTAGCTGAGTCAATTCTGACTCAGAGAGACCCCATGTGTGAGAACAGAACGTTCCGCAGGATTTTCAAGGAAGTGACCTTTCAAAAGCAGATTGCCAGATCTGTCTCCTGAAACAGCGTTGGGTGTTTTCAAACCAACTTTTCAGCTGATAGTTGAGTACTGACCCTTTGCACAACTCAAGGACTCCCATAAGTCCCCCATAAGCACCACCTAACAGTCTGACAGAGTAAGTCAGACTCCACCTTTCTACTGTCAGGGGGATCAAACGGATCTTAGATAAGAAAGTGCTTTGGAAACAAAAAGAAATGATTACTGTAAATGCAGTAAGTAGCTACCACCCATCTATCAGTGGGGCTTGGAGTGGAGCCATGATGCAACAGGTTTCAGCAGAGCTTCCTAAGATGGACTAGGAAGAAAATTCTGGCAATCTTCTTCCAAAAAACCAGCCAATAAAACACTATGGAGCTCAGTGATCTGATCCCAACCCACTATGGAGCCAGTATAGGACTGCGCAGCTTTCCATCCCACTGTGCATGGGGTCACCAGGAGTAAGGTACTAGGAGGACAGCAGCTAACAACAAATGAATTTATAGGACACATTTATTGTTTCGTCGGCCTAGCACCTCTCCTCCCTTTCCTATATTTTTGATAAGGACTTCAATTTTGGCTCAGGTCGTCCCCAGTTGATGACACATTTGAGTTATGACAAATTGCACTTTTGACAGTCTACTTGACTCACAAAACAGGAGAAGCAGGGAGAGCGGATGTTGAAGCTGTAATTTTATATATAATATTTCCAATGTTCCCCAAAGGAAAT
Source organism: Chrysochloris asiatica (assembly GCF_000296735.1). Classification (NCBI taxonomy): domain Eukaryota; kingdom Metazoa; phylum Chordata; class Mammalia; order Afrosoricida; family Chrysochloridae; genus Chrysochloris; species Chrysochloris asiatica. The sequence goes on along the minus strand of NW_006408565.1, from coordinate 11,612,088 downwards.
GAAGATATTGAATTTATAGAGATATTAATAATAAAAAGCAATAATAATGAAAAAAAAAAAAAAGAGGTATTCAATATATATCAGATTTCTGGAATGGTCAGAACAGGGTTCCCTGTACTTTTCTCCAGCCCTAGAGACCATCCCAGGATTTTTCAAACTGCAGCTTGGAGCAGGATAGGGGATGGAAGACCACCCCAAAAAATATACTCGATTTTATCAGAAGGTAAGATTGAAAATATGTAAGCTCGTATCTGTTGAGAGCTGTGACTCTAACCTCATAATGTAAGCCAGTTTGCAGATGAGGCCGACTAGCAGAAGGGACAAAGCAGAGAAACAGAAAATAAGCTTGAATGGCATTTGAGTCTAGTGCCAGTGTTTTTTCCTTTCCTTCAGCCTGCTTGTATGAGTCAATCAACTCCCTTTTCTGCTTAAGCAAAACAAAGTGGGGTTTCTATGACTTGTTACCAAAAAAATCCTGACAAATACCCCATTTCTCCTCTATTATGTGGCAAGTTCAGGCCCACTATGATTGAGAGAGGGTAAGCTTAAAATCTCACTTAGTGAATGCAACACAGGAAGGGTAGTTTCATTAATTCTCCCTTCCTAAATGGCACAAGGACTCCTGGTATGGCGCTGTGGGTTAATGCACCAGACTGCAAAGCTGTTTGAACTGCAAGGTCGGTGGTTCAAGCTCACCAACTGTTCCTCGGAAACTCTATACAGGGTCGCTATGGATTGGAGCCAACTCAACGGCACTAAACAACAACAACAACAAATGGCACAAGCCTACCTGGGAATTCCGAAAATGGAATACCTTCTGCCCTTCCCCAACTTGTTGATACGGGATCCATTCTTCCTCCAGTGACTCACTGGTGGTCTGGTTCTCTTCAGGAGCCTTCTTGCAAAAATAGGTGGCTGCAGCTGACTGGTCCCTGAAATATACATGCCATCAGAGTGAAGCCAAAAGACACTCTTGAGCTTTATTTTTTTCTTAACAAGACACCCTGAATCATCCTTTGATCAGCAGAGGAGAATTTGGGACATGTATGATATAGTAGAGACAAACCCAGGATTGAATCCAAGTGAGCTGTATCATATTTGGGCATGCTTTGAACCTTGGTTTATTTACCTTTTAAATGGAAATAATACCTACCTTTGCATGATTATTGAGAGGATCAGAAATAGTTACCAATAAGTGACTAGCCAATGTCCTAGCTCACGGCAGGGACCCAATCCATGATAGGTCATTATGACTATCATCCCTCACCTGTGCTCAGGCACAGCCACCACAAAGCCACGGGAAGCCAGCTCCATGCAGAAAGCTGAATACAACGTCCTAGAATATTCAGGAAGGAACAGAAAGAAGTGCTCAAAACAATGGCCCAACCTTAGCCCCCATTCCAACCATGATCTGCTCTAGCCACTACTTCAAAAAATCAAATGGTTGAACCAAGGGAGTTTCGGGGGTGGGGAGTGCACCTTAACAAGGGTTAAGGTGGGTTTCTCTACTCATCATTCCCTTCTCTCAACCAAGACTCCAGGTCTTCTCTCTCCACGCCCCCCCTCCACATACCCAACTCTGGAAGCACTTGTAAAATGAATCCACTGTGCTTTCCAACTCCATAGAAACAATGACTCATCTTTTCTTCTGAAATGTGATTTGGCCACTTCTACAATTGCATTTTAATTGACTATATCTTGACAGTAGTTAAGTGCTGTTGGTTCTGATTCATAGCGACCCTGTGTAGGGTTTCTGAGGAGTGGTTAGTGAGTTTGAACCACTGACCTTGCGGTTTAAATCGACCTTGTGCTCCAGTGTTTATTCTCAGTGCACCAGGACTATATATCTTGACAGTACTTAACAATATATTTGTATAAGAAGTCCTGATGGTGTAGTGAGGTAAGCACTGGGCTGCTAACCATAAGGTTGGCAGTTCAAACCCATTTTCACTGTAGAAGAAAAATAAAGCTGTCTGCTTCTGTAAAGATTGATAGTCTCTGAAAACTCAAAGGATCAGTTCTACTCTGTCCTATAGAACTGCTATGTGTTGGAATTGACCCTATGGCAGTGGATTTTGGTTTATCTACCTGTTTTGTCTCCCAAATAAGTTGTGGCTTACAGTGACCCTGACTAATATCCTAATATGCAACCCAACTGTGATTTATCATGTGGATCTTTTGTTTGTTTTCCAACTTTGCAGGAAAAAAAAAAAAAATTATATGTATGTATGTGACACTGTGGGTTAATGTGCCAGACTGCAAAGCTGTTTGAACTGCAAGATCAGAGGTTCAAGCTCACCAGCTGCTCCTTGGAAACCTTATACAGGGTTGCTATGGGTTGGAATCAACTCGACGGCAATTGACAACAATGTGCGCACACACACACACACACACACACACACATACAAACAAAAAGGTCTTCAAAAAGTTTGTAGAAAAATTAAGTATATTTTATATTGTTGTGAAGCTTTCTGCTCCCGTAAAGATTTATAGCCTCGGAAACCCTGTACAGGGTCGCTATGAGTCAGAACCGACGTCATGGCACATATCAACAACAACAATATTGTTGTTAAGTGCCATAAAGTTGGTTCCAACTCACAGTGACTGTGTATAGGGGTTCTGAGGAGCAGCTGGTGGGTTTCAACTGCTGACCTTGTGGTCCAACCGACCTTGCAGTCCAGTGCATCATCCTGCAGTGCCACATCAGGACTCCAATCTTAGGCATTAGTGAACTGAAATGGGCTGCTGTTGGCCATTTTGAATCTGACAATTATATGGTTTACTATGGTGTGGCACTGCAGGATAAGTACAAGACTGCAAGGTAGATTTGAACCACAAGGTGGCAGTTACAACAATGCTGGGAAAAACAACTTCAAGAAGGATAGTATTGCATTCAACATTAAAAAGAACATTAAACATAACATCTGTATGCCTACAAGCAAGACTAGCTAAAACCACTATTATTCAAACTTAACAACAATTAAAGGCAGTAATGATGAAATTGAAGATGTCTATCAACTTCTTGAAGGAGCTCTGGTAGCGTAGTGGTTATGGATTGAGCTGTTAATCTCATAGTCAGCAGTTTGAAATGAACAGCTGTTCCGCGGGAGAAAGATGAGGCTTTCTGCTCTGGTAAAGATTTACAGCCTCGGAAACCCTATGCAGGGTCGCTATGAGTTGTAACCGACTCCACGGCACATATCAACAATCAATGTCTTGAGTGTGAAACTGGTCAAACATGTAATCAGTATGTATTTATAACTACTAGAGATTGGAATGCAAAGGTTGGAAACAAAGAGGAAGGATCAATAGCTAGAAAATATGGCCTTGGTGATAGGAACTATGCTAGAGATCCCATGATAGAATTTTGTAAGACCAATTACTTATTCATTGCAAATACCTTTTTCAAACAACATAAAAAGCAACTATACACATGGACCTAAACAGATGGAATACACAGAAATCAAACTGACTACACATGTGAGAAAAGATGGTGGAAAAGTGAAAAATCATCAGAACAAGGCCAAGGCCAGTTCTGGAACAGAACACCAATTGCTCATATGTAAGGTTCAGGTTGAAGCTGAAGAAAATTATAACAAGTCCAAGAAAGCCAAACTATGACCTTGAATATATTCCACCTGAATTTAGAGACCATCCCAAGAACAGATTTGATGCATTAGGTACTAATGACCCAAACCCAAAAGAGTTGTGGGATGACATCAAAATAATCATACAGGAAGAAAGCAAAAGGTCACTAAAAAACAGGAAAGAAGGAAAAGACCAAAATGGATGTCAGTAGAAGGTCTGAAACTTGCTTTCCAGGGTAGAGATGCCAAAGCAAATGGAAGAAACAAGGAAATCAAAGAGCTTACCAGAAAAATTTAAAGGTAGTTCAAGAAGACAAAGTCAAGTATTATAATGTAATGTGCAGAGACCTGGAGTTGGAAAACCAAAAGGGAAGAACTATCATTTTTCAAGTTAAAAGAACTAAAGAAAAAACATTCAAGCCTCAACTTAAAATACTGAAGCTACAGAAAGCATCAAAAGAAAATGGAAGGTACACACAGAATCACTGTACCACAAAGATATGGTCGATGTTCAACCATTTCCAAAGGTAGCATATGATCAAGAACCTATGGTACTGAAGGAAGAAGTCCAAGATGCACTGAAGACATTGGCAAAAAAGAAGGCCCAGGGAATTGATGGAATACAAATTGAAATCTTTTAGCACACTGATACAGCACTGGAGGTACTCACTCATCTATGACAAAAAATTTGGAAGACAGCTACCTAGCCAACTGAGTTGACGAGATCCATATCTGTGCTCATTCCAAAGAGAGGTGACCCAACAGAGTGTGGAAACCATTAAATAGCATTAATACCATTTTAATAGATAATCAAAGATTTTAAATCATGAATATTTACGGGTTGTTTTCCTCAAGAAGTCTTTAAGTTTGATGTATAGTTTACATTTATAGCACATCTCAACTTGGACAAGTCACATTTTAAGTGCTCAACAGCCACGTATGACTGGAGGCTACTATGCTGGACAGAGCAGCTGTAGCCAATGAGAACTTAGTAAATATGACCTCTGTATTCACTCTTTAATTTGTCCAGTACACGTCTGTTGAGAAATGACAACTTGCCAGCACTAGTCTAGACACTGGGAGAGATGTAAGACAGACATGGGTTCTGCCTTATGGAGCTTAAAATATAGTCAGAAAGATAGACATTGAAGAATTATACAAATAATTAAATCACTGTTATTGTTGTTAAGTGCCACTGAATCATTTCCGACCCACAGCAACCCTGTATAGGGTTTCCAAGGAGCAGTTGGTGAGCTTGAACCACTGACCTTGCAGTTCAAATGACTTTGCAGTCTGCTGCATTAGCTCACAGCACCACACCAGGACTCCAAGTAAATCATTACAGTTATGGAAATGAAGGACAATTATGTCTTATAAGATCACATTCCTGGAAAATTTATCTTGGGACTCAGGATGGGTATGGATGCGACATATAAACTAAAATGTGGAGGCAAAGACGGAAAAGGAGAATGAGAAAGAGAGGCACTAAACAGCAAATATTCCAGCAAAAGGAACAGCCACAAAGTACGGCATTGATTAAAAACATGGAAGCAGGAAATTACAAAGTGTCTTTAAGTAAGTGAAAGATGGTCAGCTTGTCTGGCAAGCTGGAGGCAGGCAAGTAGCAAGAAGTAAGGCTGGAAACATTTATCTTGGATCTGCTTCTGGGTTGTTGTTGTTGTTAAGTGCTGTCGAGTTAGTTCCAACTCAAAGTGACCCAGGATAGGGTTTCCAAGGAGCAAGTGGTGGGTTTGAACCATTGACTGTGGTTAGAGTCCAGTACTTATCCTACAGTGTGAGGATTAAGTTCAAAGAGCCATTAAAAAGTTTTAAGTAAGAGAGTGACATTCATTCATTCAACAAGTATTTATTAAGCACCTATTATATGGGAGGAGTCCTAGTGTGGCACAGCAGGGTAAGCACTGGACTGCTAACCATAGGTCTGCAGTTCAAACTCACCAGCCACTCCTAGGAAATGCTATACAGGGTGCTATGAGTTGGAACTGATCGATGGCACTTAACAACATTACATGGGAAGCACTGTCTGGAAATGACAAGATCATATTTGGTTTTGAAAGAGAGCTCTCTGGCGACAGTGTCGACAATGGTTTGAGGTGTAAGAAGGAAGGAATAGTTGTGGATCACTTGGACATAACCAGGCTTCACATACATCGACGGACAAACCAATATTGAGAACATTCACCAGCTTATACAGGAACACATGTACTGTAGAAATGAAATAATATAATACACCAACATGTAGAATTAAGAATTCACAGAAAGACTTCTGAATGAATACTGAATGATAAAACTCAGGCCAAAGTTTCCTGCAGTCTGTGAAATATATCTTGCAGTTCACCGTCACCAAGGTCCTCCATGGAGAGAAATGTGTAAACATACCAAGTGCCAATCTAATTGAATCCTCATCAACAGCCTTGCGAGAGCAGCCTCCACATTTGACAGATGATGAAACCTACACTCAGAGAATTATAAAAACTTTCCCAAGCTCACACAGACTACAAATGGTAAGGTGAGGATTTGGAGGTTAGACCGCTAACTCCATGAGTATAAAGAATGAGTCCATCTTATTCAGTGCTATACCAGTGCCTGTATACAGTAGTCACTAGTACTTTTGGGCTGCTATATGGAAAGAAGTTTGATCTGCAAGGTCGGTGGTTCAAACCCACCAGCCACTCCTCAGAAACCCTATACAAGGTTGCTATGGGTTGGAAGAAAGGATCCTTGTGTGGCACTGTAGGATCAGCACTAGACTGTGAACCACAAGGTCGGCAGTTCAAACCCACCAGTTGCTTCTTGGAAACACTATACAGGGTTGCTACGACTCAACAGCACTTAACAACAACAACATATAGGAAGAAAGCTAAAAGTACATATTGATATAAATGCTGGGGCACAAGAAGTGAAGAAGGCTATGAAGCTGGGAGAAGAGATGAAGGAAGCATAGAGAAGGTGACCCCAATACTGTGGAACAAAGCACATGGTAGATAAGACAGCTAGCAAGTGGAAATGTCTATTTTTCTGTCCTTTGAGACTCAGCAGCTGATACTAGGCAAGGGCTATGACAAGGTCTGGGGGAGTGAAGCTCTTACCTGAAGGCTCCCAGACCATGGGAGAAGATGATCAAGGGGTATCCAGAGTCCTTTGTCTTAAAGGGGCCATTCCAGTTGACAGGCAGGCGACAAGATCCTAGCAGAGACATAGGGGTTAGAACCTCGGGATAACCCTAAGCAGCCTGGGTACAAGATTAGGGAAGGCCCATTCTCCTTTCCTCTAGAGAAGCACTGTTGCCTGCTGGGCATCCCAAGGCAGTCAGTCATACTCTTTCTTCTTTAGGGGGCAGGAGCCATGGGGTAAATCCCTGACAGGCTAAAGCAGCAAGTAGAGCTCCTAGGAGTGGGATCTTCTGGGGAGCTGGCGCATTCAGTGTGACCCTACCCAAAAGGGGGGAGAACTGTAGCAGACTGTAAGCTCCTTGACAGCTAAGAATGTTTCTTGGATCCACACACTATGTGGCACTGACTGGGGATTCTTACAGAACATGGTTTATGTCAAGCACTGCACTAGACTGCTTTACATATATCCCACAGTAGCCCTGGAAAGTAGGCATTTACCAGATGAGAAAGGCAAGCCTAGCACAGGCTAAGTATAACTTGCCCAAAGCCGACAGCTAATAAACTATTAAGTCTGTATTTGAACCCAGGACAGTTTAACCATAAAACCCAAGCTCTTATGTCTCTATACAATTATGTACATAATTCTCTCCCACTCTCCACTGAGCAAATGAATACCCCATTACAAAGGCCAGGACAATGCCCTCTTCTAAACAAGGCAAACTGTAAGGTGTTGTGTGTATGCCTCGGAACACAACTAAACACGTGGAAAAGACTCCAGGGTCAGGTCAGCTCTTACCCATAGTCATGTTGAACAGCAACCCGCCCCAGCGCTTATTAAACTGCAGGTAATCGGCCAGGCCAGTGTAGTATTCATAGCGGGGGATCCACAGGGGCTGCTCCAGGGTCTCTTCTGCCTCTTGGCAGGGGTAGAAGAGTCGAAAGAAGCTCCCCTGCAGGAAAGAATAGGGCAGCTGCTGAGAGAGAGCAGAAAGTCCAGGCACCGCCCAGTTTCCCAGCAGCCAGGCTAAGCAGGCAGGTGTTGGGATACTAGCAAAAAGGCAGGGCACCAAAATAGGGGGGACTTTGGGTTCAATGAACAGATCCAAAATTTGCATTAAAAAATTCCAGAAAGAAGCAAATTTTGTATCCAACATGTATGTAAGTCTTCTGGTATTTCTAATATCCAACTATATTTTGAATTCGTATATCTGGGGGCACCAAAGTATTTTCAGTGCTTGGAACCTCCAAAGGTTTAAAGGTTGCCCTGAGCCCAGGCCTAGAGGGGCTCTGGGACTAGAGGTTAGCCTGAGTGTGTTGCCTGGAGTTGGACTGGTGGCGGACCCTGGCCACAACTCCAGGTTGGCCCTAGGAAAGCAGCAGCATACTCATCTCACATGGGAGTAGGTGACCGGTTATAGGAAAGCACAAGAAGGGACAGGGGGACGTCCAAGGGCCAGCAGAGAAAGACCTGGGAGCTGACGAGGGAGGACTCAGATGCCATAAAAAGGCGGGGTAAACAGATGGAGGCAAGCGAGGAGAAAAGCAACTGTCTTCCCACTCAGTGTAGGGAGTCTAAGGCCAAGGGTGCAGGGCCCACTGTTCTTCCTCTCACAGACTCTCATACTTAGGATGAGATCAAACACACCTCTCCAGGATCTGCCCTCAAGTAAGGTGAGAGGGTTGGAGACTGGCCTTGGAGATGGGAGCTCCACAACTCCACTATCTCTGTAGACTGAAGGTGTTTATGAGAAAGAGAAGGAAAAAGGTCAGGGAAGACGGACCTGGGGGCTGACAGGTGGAATCACTTGGGCTTTATAAACAAGCCTAGAGCAGCTCTGATTCCGTTTCCCTCATCTGGGATTGCACAGCCAGACTTATTATTAGCAATCAGTCACGGTGCAGGTGGAAGCCATGGGAAATAGACAGGGACTGAGCAGGAGACACTTACCTGGCGACTCTGACCCTCCATCACATCCCCGCAGCCCACAAGGTGGGGTCCTGTCACAGGTGGAAAGCCCACTGACTGGTTGATTCCCATTTCATCAAACGCCGACTTGAGAAGTGCTGAATGTGATGGCTGGAGGGTGGAACACAGAACAGCCCCTTGCTGATTTCCTCTTAACTTCCTGTTGCTCACATGAGCCACCTGCCATTCTACTCACCCTGTCCTCCTTGCCAGTCACTCTTTAAATCTCTTTGTACATTATCTACTTGACTCTGACAAAGTTTAGAAGCTACTTTCTTCTTTCTTTTGTTTGTAGGGTGATTGTGGAGAGGAGAAAGAGCTTCTGTACTTCTTAAGACCCATTAGTGCTGAGTCTGCTCAGTACTCATGTGCCCAGCCCAGGGACACAGACTATAAAACAGAATTTGCTCCTATGATTTTTATTTATTCTGCACCAGCACTGTACTCTTGACATACATTACCTTATTTAATTATCTCACAACGTTGAGGTAGGTGCTACTGGTAGGCCCTATTTTACAAATGGAGAAACTTAAGCATACAGATGTTGAATAACTTCCCCGAGTTACACAGATAAGTAACAAACCCAGGTCTCTCTAACCCCAGAAACTGAACTCTTAACCATTACTGATTCTGCTCATGGGGAAACTCAGTTACAAAAGTCACTGACCTATGAGCTCTGAGGGAAACACTGTAAAAATGTGCAAGAATAGCTAGGGAAGGCTACTTGGCAGGGCCTTGAAAGATGAGTAAGATTTAAAGAGGCAGGGGAGATGAAAGTAAGCATTTTCAGACAGTAAAGAATATAAGGGCAAAAAGTGAGGAAGGGCAGGTAGGGAAAAGTCTGATGTGGGTAGCCTTCAATGTGTCGGTATGCCCACCTGCAGTTAAATAACATTACAACAACTTAGCTGCTTCCTAAATTGGAGCTAATGTCATTACTCCCTGCTCCTCTTTAATTTCATCATCACCAACTCCGTCATCTGCATCATTATTGAAAACTTACTCTGTATCAGGAACTATACTAAGTGCTTTTTCTTAACCCTAAAACACATTGCTGTCCAATCAATTCTGACCCACAATGACCCTAGGAGACAGAGTAGAACTGCCCTGTAGGTTTCCAAGGCTGTATATTTGGACAGAATCAAACTATCACATCTTTTCCCCTCGGAGTGGCAGGTGGGTTTGAACTGCTTACCTTTGAGTTGGCAGACTATTGCTTAGCCACTGTACCACCAGGGATATTTAACGTAATTTTCATATATTATTTCATTTAACCCCCACAACAGTGTTCTGAGATATATATTATTCTCTCATTTTTTGCAGATGAGGAAACTGATATTCGATAAAGTTATGCAATTTACCCAAGATTGCACAACTAGCAGAGTTAGAATCAGATAATGGCCAGTGTGACTTACATCCGCAGGCAACACAGTCAAACTCCTCAGCAGCTAGCCTATCTGGTTTAATAGCCATGTGATTTGGATTTGGCTGATGTGTCCCTAATCTCTAGGGTTCAGCCTATACTGACTTGAGCATCTCTTTGGCATCTCTTGGTCATAGTTTGAATAAAGAGTGGGCACATAACAGAAACTTGCTGTTGTTGTTAAGTGCCATCGAGTCGATTCCGACCCATAGCGACCCTATATACGGTTTCCAAGGAGCAGCTGGTAAGCTTGAACCACCAACCTTGCAGTTCAAACGACTTTGCAGTCTGATGCATTAGCCCAGAGCGCCACACCAGGACTCCTAACAGAAACCAGTCCAGAATAAAGGCCAAGACCTTAGTTTGATAGTACAGGGGAGAAAAGTTCTGTCTTGCTTTCAACTGGTGTGATGCGCAGATGTAAGGCCTTGGACTATTTCAACTATTTTGCTCTCTTGACGGAGAAGCTACCATGGAGGATGGCAGAACTGGGAGCATCACAGATAAATGAAGTCACTGAGGACACTGACAGTCTCTGAATTCAGTTAGACCATAGCCAAAGCTGACCCACTCTTAAATTTTCTAAATACATGAACTAATGCTTTGTTTTGTTGAAATCAACTGAGTTGTTTTTTTCTTGCAACCAAAAGCATCTAAATTGACACACTAAGTCTTGGGTCCATTTTTTTTTTCTTTTCTTTTTTATTTATATTATGGTTGTTGTTGTTGTTGTTGTCAGGTGCCATCGAGTAAGAACTGACTCATAGCGACCCCATGCACAGCAGAACGAAACAATGTCCGATTCTGAGCCAACCCCACCACCGCTGCCACACTTGACACCATCAATGATGCCACCTGGCTGATCCATCTCGTTGGGGGTCTTCCTCTTTTTCTCTGACCCTCCATCTTACCCAGCATGACATCCTTCTCCAGTGACTGTTCTCTCCTGACAATATGTCCAAAGTATGAGAGACGAAGCTTAGCCATCTTGGCCTCCAAGGAGCACTCTGGCTGCATTTCTTCCAAAATAGATCTATTGGTTCTTTTGGCAGACCATGGCACTTTTAGTATTCTCCTCCAACACCACAACTCAAAGGCATCAATTCTTCTACGGTCTTCCTTATTCACTGTCCAGCTTTCGCATCCATTTGAAGTTATTGAAAATACCATGGATTGGGTCAGGCGCACCTTAGTCTTCAAGCTGACATCTCTGCTCTTCAACACTTTAAAAAGGTCTTGTGCAGCAGATTTGCCCAATGCAATACGTCGTCTGATCTCTTGACTGCTGCTTCCGCGAGTGTTGATAGTTGATCCAAGAAGAATGAAGTCCTTGACAACTTCAATCTTTTCTCCATTGATAAGAATGTTTTTTATTGGTCCAGTGGTGAGGATGTTTTCTCACATTGAGATGCAACCCATACCGAAGGCTGTGTTCTTTGCTCTTCATCAGTAAATGTTTCAAGTCCTCTTCATTTTCAGCAAGCAAAGTTGTATCATCTGCATATCGCATGTTGTTAATGAGTTTTCCTCCAATCCTGACGCCACGTTTTTTCTTCATAGAACCCAGCTTCTCGTATTATTTGCTCAGCATACAGGTTGAATAAGTATGGTGAAAGAACACAACCTTGTCGCACACCTTTCCCAATTTTAAAACATTCAGTGTTCCCATGCTCTGTTCGAACAACTGCTTCTTGGTCCAGGTACAGATTCCTCAGAAGTACAATTAAGTGTTCTGGAATACTCATACTTCTCAATGTTGTCCATAGCTTAGCATGATCCACACAATCGAAATATTATGGTGGCTTGCCAATATTCTTAATCACCACATTATTCTGCTTTAAGATGTTTTGGGAGCAATCAGAGTAAAAGTTAAAGCATGTCTGGGCAAGAAGAGACCACAGAGATTATTTACATCAACACCGCCAGTTCTCGTCTCCCTCCAGTATAAACATGCACAATACTGAGAACGAAACCAAGGTCCTGAGAGGGTAAGTAAGCTGCTCAAGGCCACAAGCAAGAAATATAGTACACACATTTCTGATGACCACCTTCCAATTGTCTGGTCCAGTGGGAACTCCCTAGCAACCAATAACCCAGACGTCATTCTATTTAACTTTGGAAGATAATGAGTGGTTTTCTTTTTACTATAGATTTGACTTCGTTTTGTTTCTGAAGCAAATCCAGTTCTTTTAACAAGAGAAGTTTAAGCTCTTGAAGCAGCTGGAAGGAAACTGGGTCTATGCTGCTTAGTCTCAGACCCTGGCCCTTTCCCTCGAGGGACTGAGGGTGTGCACACAGGAAAACACAAGGCTAGGGGCACAGGACACACATCAACTGTGAGGTTTAACAGTCATTAAGCAGAGGGTCAGATAAAATACCACAGGGGTTCTGAGAAGTGCTACTGAACAAAGATGCATCCTAACAGTTAAAGCTATTACAAATCATTACAGAACCACTGAAAATACTTATACACAGAGGCTTGTTCTTCTGAACATATAATAAAAAACTAACAGGAAATAAAAATTCGAGTGCAATGCTGGCTTTCAGGAAGCATCCAGGAAGTACCAGCATTTGATTGATTTTTGTCTCGCCCTGCACAGACAGCGCATGGAACAGGAATCAGTATATGTGAGATGAAAACAGCCAAAACCAAAGTAGTGGAACACACTGGGAGGCTCACCAACTCAAGTAAGTTTGCAAATAAATAAAAACTAAAGCTAACTGGCCAGAGTGAGGCTAACATGAAAATGACTCTGCGCTCCCTGGGCTCACAATGGCTGATGACTAAGGAGGCTAGGAGAGATGGAAAAATCCATGACTTACAGATTTTGCCTAAGAGACATCCACACACGTTTCTAGCATCATGGAATTTTCCAAGGAAACCAACCCAAATAACTCACGGCTGTGTCTGCCTAGGAGCTTCCTCACCCTTCTTTCAACCTACCTGAACCCATCTATCTATTGGTGGTGATGATGTGCCTTTGAGACGGTTCTGACCCACAGTGACCCTGTATATGGTTTCCAAGGCTATAAATCTTTCAGAGAGCAGAAAGCCTCATCTTTCTCCCACAGAACTGCTGATAGATAGATTCAAACTGCTGACCTTGTGGTTAGCAGCCCAATGCGTAACCCACTATGCTAGGAGGGCTCCTTACCCTATCCATTTAGGTCCAGGAAAACTCTAGTCCCTCCAACCAACTTGCCCTCCTCTCAAGTCTGAGTGCTATCTGTACCCCTCCTCTGCTAACTAACCACACGCCACTTAGGTCAGTTCTTGGATTAGTACTTATTCTAGCAATTTTCAATCAGTACCATGCTTATAATCAATGGTCAGCAGAACCGAAATCAGAGGTTCCTCAACCTATCATCACATTCACCTTGCAAACTTTAAAGAATCTGGGGCCCCCATTCACAGAGCTCTAGGATAAAGGTTAGGAGCCACTTTTAAAAAGCTTCTCAGGTGCTTCTGATCAGCAAGTCTGACAGTCTTTTGTTCAGACAGTAGACAAGACTTATTTAGAAACGTGGGCATGTAACAAACACATTTATTGAGTACATATTATGTTCTGGTCTATCATTTTCATCATGATGAAATATTAACTTTGATTTCACTGAAAAGCTGGTGATGCAGTGGTTAAAGTACTCTGCTACTAACTGAAAGGTCAGTGGTTCAAAGCCACTAGCCACTCCACAGGAGACAGTTGTGGCAGTCAGATTCCGTGAACATTTACAACCTTGGAAACCCTATGTGCAGTTCTACTCTGTCCTTTAGGCTAACTATGAGTCAGAACTGTACCAACTTCTGCAGTCTGAAATTGATCAAACTGCACTTAAGTTGCATTAACAATTACAGGTGACTGCAATGCAAAAGTTGGAAACAAAGAGGTGGGATAAGTACTTGGAAAATATGGCCTTGGTGGCAGAAATGATGCTGGGGGTTGCATGATATATGTGGCGCTGTGGGCTAATGCGTCAGACTGCAAAGTCATTTGAACTGTAAGGTTGGTGGTTCAAGCTTACCAGCTGCTCCTTGTAAACCCTATACAGGGTCACTATGGGTCGGAATTGACTCGAAGGCACTTCACAACAACCACAATAATTTATTCACGGCAAATACCTTTTTAAAACAACATGAAAAGCGACTATACACATGGACTTCACCAGATGGAATGCACAGGAATCAAACTGACTACAACTGTTGGGAGAAATGGTGGAAAAGCTCAATATTATCAGCCAAAACAAGGCCAGAGGCAGATTGCAGAACCGACCATCAACTGCTCATATGTAAGTTCAGCCTGAAGCTGAAGAAAATTTTAAAAACTCCACTGGAGACAAAATATAACCTTGAATATATTAAACCTGAATTTAAAGACCATCTCAAGAACAGATTTGGTGCATGAGACAGTAATGACCGAAGACCAGAAGAGTTGTGGGACGACATTAAGAACAACATCACACAGGAAGAAAACGAAAAGATAAAAGACAGGAAAGACAGAAAAGATCAAAATGAGCAAGTAAAAGGATTAAAGATAAAATTTCAATGGGCGACTCAAAAAGACAAAGTATTCTAATGAAATGGGCAAAGACCTAGAGGTAGAAAACCCAAAGGGAAGAACATACTTAGTAATTCCAAAATTGAAAGAACTGAAGAAAAACACTCAAACCTCGGGGAACCACCAGGTTGGCAGTTTGAGCCCACAAGCCGCTTTGTGGGAGAAAAACAAAGCTTTTTGCTCTTGCAAAGATTTAAAGTCTTGGAAACCCTATACAGGAACCCTATACTAACAACAACTTGGGCAAAATATTAAATGATGCAGAAAACATCAAAAAACGATGGATTGGAATAGATTACTGTACTAAAAAGATATGTTCAACCATTTGAAGAGGTAGCAATGGTACTGAAGGACCAATGGTCCTGAAGGAAGAAGATTAAGAAGCACTTTCGCGTTGGCGAAAAACAAGGCCTCCAAGAATTGACAGAATACAAATTGAAATCTTTCAATTAATTGATTCAGCACTGGAGATGCTCACTCATCTATGTTAAGAAATTTGGAAGACAGCTATCTGGCAAAGCAAATGAAAGAGATCCTCATTTGTGCCCATTCCAAAGACAGTGACCAATGTGGAAATCATCGAACAGTATCATTAATATCACATGCAAATAAAATTTTGCTTAAGATAAAAAAAGATTGCAACAGCACATCAACAGAACTGCCATAAATTCAAGCCAGATTCAGAAGAGAACGACTATTTACATGTGCTTTATTGAATATGTAAAGGCTTTTGAATGTGTAGATCATGACAAACTATGGGCGACATCATGAAGAATGGGTATTCCAGGACAGTTAATTGTGCTCACGTGGAACTTATACATAGACCAAGAGGCAGTTGTTCAAACTGTTTTAAAATCAGGAAAGGTGTATGCCAGTGATGTATCTTTTCGCCATACTTAATCTGTATGCTGTGCAAATAATCCAAGAAACTCAGTTGTATGAAGAATAACGTGGCATTAGGGATGGAGGAAAAGTCATTAACAACCTGTGATATGCATGTAATACAACCTTGCCTGCTGACAGAGAAGAGGACTTAAAATAGTTACTGATGAAAATCAATGACCACAGCCTTTATAATGGATTGCAACTCAATGTAAGGAAAACAAAACTCCTCACAAATGGATTAATAAATAACATTACGATAAACGGAGAAAATATTGAAGTTGTCGAAGACTTCTTTTGCTTGGATCCTTCATCACTCATGAGGAAGCAGCAGTCAAGAAATCATGCAACATATTGCACCAGGCAAATCTGCTGCACAAGACCTCTTCAGAGTGTTTACGAGCAAAACTGTCAGTTTGAAGACTAAGGTGCACCTGACCCAAGCCATGGTATTTTCAATTGCTCATTGGCATGTGAAAGTTGGACAATGAATAAGGAATATTGTAGTAGAATTGATGCATTTGAATTATGGTATTGAAGAAGAATATTAAAAGCACCGTGGACTGCCAGAATAACAAACAAATCCGTGAAGGGAGTACAGCCAGAATGCTCCTTAGAAGCCAGGATGGTAAGACTTTCTTTCTCATATTTCGGACATGCTATCAGGAGGGACCAGTCCTTGGAGAAGGACATCATGCTTGGTAAAGTGGAGGGTTGGCAAGAAAGAGGAAGCCCCCCCAACGAAACAGACTGACACATTGGCAGAAGTGTAACAACGGGCTCGAGAGTAACAACTGTGAGGATGGTGCAAGACTGGGCAATATTTCGTTATGTTGTGCATAAAGTTGCTATGAGTCAGAGCTGATTTGATGGCATCTAACAAACAGTGAGTCAGAATGGTCTCAATGGCAATGGTTTAACCGCCATGGCCACTCAGAAGCAAGTTCCTACTAGTCACTAGTCTTAAGGCTGATGACGTTGGTGGGAGTCACTGCGTCAATTCCTACTCCTAGCAACCCCATGTGACAGAGTAGAATTGTTCTATATGGTATGCTCGGCTATAATCTCTACAGAAGTAGACTGCCAAGTCTTTCTCTTACAGAACCAGAGAGAGGTTTGAACTACCAAGCACTTAGCTGTTGCACCACCAGGGCTTCTTTTGGGCTTAATGTAGTGCTCTGCATATGTTGCAAGTGTCTTGTTCATGAACCAATGAGCAAGAGCCTGTCTGATCCTGATTCATCTACATAACTGGTTCGGACTGGACTATTGTAGGTTTACACTGGCCGATTCTCAGAACCGTCAGGCCTTTCTTCCTTAGCTATCTTGGTCTGAAAGCTCTACTGGAACCCGGCTGAGCATGACAGAAACATTCAGGTATCCACTAGCAGATGTGTGCTGACTGTGCACAAAATGTAGTGACTGGACTCGAACCTGTGCCTCCCACATGGAAGGTGGGAATTCTCTCACTGAGCCACCACTGGTCGCCTGACAGCTGGTCTCAATAATTAATTGACCAAGTGAATGCTATTTACTCTTATGCTGGTGGGGCACTATAGGATCAGCACTGGACAGCTAATCGCAAGGTCAATGGTTCAAACCTACCAGCCACTCCTCAGAAAACATACACAGGGTTGCTAAGAGTTGGAACCGACTCGACGGCACTTAACAACACACTTAAGCTATTTAACTGCTTATACACTTATTTTTTCAGACATACTCCAAGGGTAAAGACTGAGTTTAATCTTTCCTTGTAGGCTTAAGGAACCCTGGTAGTCTGTAAATTAGGCGCCGGGCTGCTAACTGAAAGGTCAGCAGTTCAAATTCACCAGCCACTTTGTAGGAGGAAGATGAGGCTGCCTGCTCCCATTAAGAGTCACAATCTCAGAAACTCTGTATAGGGTCACTATGAATTAGGATAGCCTCAGTGGCAGTGGGTTGAAGACCAAACTATCTATTCTGATGCTTTTCACATAGTAGGGACTCAATAAGTATTCCTTTGTTAGACTTTGATTTAAACTCTATCAATTATTCTTTTATCTGTTTTTTAAATTTAATTTTATTTATCTAGAAGTAAGCTTATATGTAGAATAAGAAAGGCTTTGGTGACAATCTGAATACTACATTTTTCTCTCCTAGAGCAGCTGGTAGGTTCAAACCAACAGCCTTTTGGTTAGCAACCAAGCCCTAACTACTGTGCCACCAGACTTGAGTAGGTTTTAAGTGCTCATAAAATGTTAGTCATTAATTAACAAAGTCATGTCCCTCTTATATCATAACCAGTCAAGGTCTTTGTCACCTTGCATGGATTCAACCCTTTGGCAAAATGGATCCACTCCTCTCAGCCTCTTCTGGCCAGAGACACTCTACCAAAGGCAGAGTTGACTAAACAGGCCCATAGAGAATAGTTAGGACTCACAATGAAGCTGTCCTTCTCCTGCTGGACTGAACAGTGGCTGCCCCTCTGCCAGCTATGTAGACTTTACATTATCAGCTATTTCAGGTCAGAGTCCAAGCTCAGCATTTCTCTAGTGTTTCTTTTCAAACAAAGCTCTCTGGGTTTAAAGCTCATTAGTAATAACCTTGGTCTCTGGAGGAAGTGAGGAAATATCATCTTGCCTTTAGAGAACGGAGACACCCAAGCACTCAAATGAAGGGCTTAAGCAACAAAGTGCCAGAACTAGAAAAGGAGCCAAGATAAGGAGGTTCCAGAGTGTAAGTAAATGTAATGAAAATAATCTCTCTTGCTTTGGAAGTCTTTGCAAATTGCAGAGCACTTACAAATATTGGCTTATTGGCTCCACACTACAGCTACAGTCTAAACACATGTGGACAACAGCCATCTCCATTATATACATGAGGACAGAGGTCCCAGAGAGGTAGTATGAGCTGCCCGATTAACAAACCGAAAGGCAGATCTGGACTATTACCCAGGTCAGCTGACTACAGTCCAGGGCTCTTCCATGTATTGCAAAGATTAAATAGGAACCCATCTTCCACCAGCACGAAAACCAGGAAAGCTAGGCTTAGAGTGAAGCTCATAGAAGGTGTGAGATATATAAAGCCTAGGTGTGAGAGGTGGGCTGGGAGCTCAGGGTGGGTAATGGGAGATCCAGGTAGGGGTAGGGTCCAGAGTAAGGCTGGTGGTCCATGATAATGTGGAGACTGAGGGCTAGATGTGGAGTTCTGGGGGCTCCGAATAGGTTAGGGGCTCATGGTGAAGTTGTGAGGGTTGGACCCTGGGTCAAGAGCTCAGAGTGGATTCCAAGGGTGCCGGGAGTAAAAAGCGCAAGGAGGGTTAAGGGAGTCCTGTAGGATGAACATTGGACTGCTAACCACAAGGTCAGTTGTTCAAACCGACCAGTTCTCCTAGGAAACCCTATTAAAGGGTCGGAACTATGAGTCGGAACCGACTCGACAGCACTTAACAACAAGGGTGGGGGTGAGGGTCCTGTGTGGCACTTAAGATAAGCACTAGACTGCTAACTGAGGTTGTAAGTTCAAATCCACCAGCCGCTCCTCGGATATCCTACACAGAGTCGCTATGAGTCAGAAACGACTGGAAGGCATTTAGCAACAAGAAGGGTGTGGGTGAATAGCGGAGGGGTCTGAAAAGGAAAGAACAAAAGATTGATACAGAGTTCCTGGGATTGACAGACGAAGAGGTCTCAAATCTGGCTGGAATACGAAAAAAATCTGCAAACAACTAGGCTCAGAACAGGAACTTTCTGCAAATCAAACTTACCCTGTCGAGCTGACCCCTCAGATTCGATATCAGCCGTCTAATGCGACGGAAACGAAAAACTGTCCAGGAGCCCGTTGTCCCTTGGTAGTTGTAGTTTCAAAACTCAACATGCGGACTCAAAAACATTACCCGCCTGTCGGTCAGGAACTATAACTCCCGAGGTGCATTGTGCAAGAAAGTCCATTACCAGGCAGTGACTACAATTCCCAAAGTTCCACGCGGCTACATGTTGTTGAGAGAAGTGGTGATATTCTTCCCCCTGGTGGTCTGAGGAGCTGCCACAACGATTGCAAATCTTGAGCCGAGGGTTGCTGTCTATAGTTCCATTTGTAAAATGCACGCAAGCCGTCCAGCTCCTCCATCTCCACTTTACTGAGAGGTGACCCAACGAAATTTGGAAATCATTGGACAATATCATTAATACCACATGCAAGTAAAATTTTGCTGAAGGTAATTAAAAAACGACTGCAACAGTACATTGACAGGGAACTGCCTGAGGTTCAAGCCAGTTCAGAGGAGGTCGTGAAACTAGAGATATCATTGCTGATGTCAAACGGATGCTGTGTTTCAGATACATATTCCCTACCCCTGTTCTCCATCACTCACTTAGAATTTATCAGGTGCGTTGCAGTGGATTTTTCTGCCATGGTCTTATAACTTTCACCAAATGACAGGGCAGACTGGGCAAATAGGTGCTTTGTGACCCACCAAAGGAATTGGGATAGCTTGCTAATAATGCAAATAAGGTACATGCACATTTGTGGCGGTGGGCTTATGCAAAAAAGGGTATGGAACCCTAACAAGGGGATTGATCAGTTTTGGCATTCCACTAGACTCGAATTTGGAAGACAGCTACCTGGCCAACTGATTGGAAGAGATCTGTATTTGTTCCCATTCCAAAGAGAGGTGACCAATGGCATGCAGAAATCATTGGACATTATCATGACTATCACATGAAAATAAAATTTTGCTAAAGATAATTTAAAAATGGCTGAAGCAGTACATTGACAAGGAACTGCCAGAGGTTCAAGCCAGATTCAGAAGACGACGTGGAAAGGGATATTATTACTGACCTCAGATGGATTTTGACTGAAATCAGAGAAAGACGTTTACCTGTGCTTTATTGACTATGCAAAGGCTTTTGACTGTGTGGATCATGACAAGCTATGGATAACATTGTAAAGAATGGGTATTCCAGAATACTTAATTGTGCTCATGAGGAACCTGAGTTATGGTGTTGGAGAATAATATTAAAATTAACATGGACTGCCAGAGAACAAACAAATCTGTGTTGGAAGAAGTACAGCCAGAATGCTGTTTGGAATCCAGGATGGTAAAACTTCATCTCTCACACTTCAGACACATCAGGAGGGACCAGTCCCTGGAGAAAGGACATCGTGCTTGGTAAAATGGAAGGTCAGCAAAAAAGAGCAAGACCCTTAACAAGATGGATTGGCACAGTGGCAGCAGCAATGGGCTCAAGCGGAACAACAATTGTGAGGCTAGCACAGCACCAGACAATATATCGTTCTGTTGTACATAGGCTCACTATGGGTTGGAATCTACTAAGCGGCACCTAACAACAACAACATGCTTGCTTTTAGAGACACAATGGTCAACATAATACTAGTATAGTGGAAAGAGCCATGAGCCTGTTTAAATTTTTTTTTTTTTTAAAGGAAGTATTATTACAGAAAAAAGAAAAGCGTTTCATGAAACAGGGAAACAAAGAGTCAGGAGAATTTGGACAAAGTGCTCCAAAAAGCTACAGAGTTACAGAGGTTAGTAAAGGCAAAAAACTGCAAGTAAGAAGGATATAGTTGGAGTCTTTGATTGGTTAACAACTACAAAATTGCAGGTGCCAGCATCTTAATTCACCACCTTTGTAGGGGCTGACCTCCTTTGTAAAGGATGGCTCCAGGTGACAAAATTCAATTGACCATGAGTTGTCTGGAACATCTGTTAAAATAGAAGCACAGAGTACTCTAAAGTTCTCTAGGGGGAGGTTAGGGATACTTTCTGAGAATTGGCTTGTTGTTGTTAGGTGCCATCGAATCTGTACCAACCCACACAGACCTTATGCACAGTAGAATGAAACACTGCCCGATCCTGGGCCAACCTCACCATTGTTGCCATGCTTGAGATCACCGATGCTGCCACTTGGCCAATCCATCTTGTTGAGGATCTTCCTCTTTTTCTCTGCCCCTCCACCTTACCAAACATGATATCTTTCTCCACTGACTGGTCTCTCCTGACACTATGTCCAAAGTATGAAAGATGAAGTTTGGCCATCTTGGCCTCCAAGGAGCACTCTGGCTGCACTTCTTTCAACACGGATCTGTTTGTTCTTTTGGCAGCCCATGGCACTTTCAATATTCTCCTCCAACACTATAACTCAAAAGCATCAATTCTTCTACGGTCTTCCTTATTCACTTTCCAGCTTTGACATGCATATGAGGTTATTGAAAATACCAGGGCTTGGGTCAGGCACACCTTAGTCCTCAAGCTCACATCTTTGCTCTTCAACACTTTAAAAAGGTCTTGTGCAGCAGATTTGCCTAATGCAATACATCCTTTGATCTCTTGACTGTTGCTTCCATGAGCATAGATAGTTGATCCAAGAAGAATGAAGTCCTTGACAACTTCAATCGCTTCTCTGTTGATAAAAATATTGTTTATTGGTCCAGTGGTGAGGATTTTTGTTTTCTTTACATTGAGATGCAATCCATACCAAAGGCTGTGCTCTTTGATCTTCATTAGTATATATTTTAAGTCCTCTTCACTTTCAACAAGCAAGGCTGTATCATCTGCATATCGCAGGTTGTTAATGAGTCTTCCTCCAATGCTGATGCCTCATTTTTTTTTCATATAACCCAGCTTCTCGGATTATTTACTCATCATACAGGTTGAATAAGTATGTGAAAGAATACAACCCTGTCACACACCTTTCTTAATTTTAAACCATTCAGTGTTCCCATGTTCTGTTCAAACAACTGCCTTTTGGTCCAGGTACAGATTCCTCATGAGCACAATGAAGTGTTCTGGAATACTCATACTTCACAATGTTGTCCACAGCTTGTCATGATCCACACAATCGAAAGCCTTTGTGTAGTCAATAAAGCACAGGTAAACATATTTCTGATATGCTCTGCTTTCAGCCAAGATCCATCGCACATCAGCAATGATATCCCTTGTTCCACGGCCTCTTCTGAATCCAGCTTGAATTGGTTTAGCCACTAATATAATATGGTTAACATCTGTACAACATGAAAAATCTCTCAGCATTGGCCATTTTTAACCACATGCTCATTTACAAGTAGAGAAAATGTCGGGTCAGTTCTGATTTATAGCAACAACAGAGGAAGCACTGCCCAGTCCCACATCTCCCTTACAATTGTTATGTTTGAATCCATTGTTACAGCCACTATGCCGATCCATCTCGTTGGGCATCTTCCTCTATTTTTGCTGACCCTTTACTTTATACCAAGCATGGTATCCTTCTGCAGGAACTGGTCCCTCCTGATAAATATGTCCAAAGTACATGAAATCTCTACATCCTCACTTTTAAGGAATATTTTGACTACACTCTTTCCATGACAGAAGTGTTAGCTCTTCTGTCAGTTCAAGGCATATTCAATATTCTTTGTCAACACCACAATTCAAATGCCTCAATTCTTCTCTGGTCTTCCTTATTCATTGTCCAGCTTTCACACACGTATGTGGCCATTGAAAATACCATGGCTTGCTCAGGTGCACCTCAGTCCTCAAACTGACTTCTTTGCTTTTTAATGCTTTAAAGGGATCTCTTGCAGCAGATTTGCCCAAGAAATCACCGTTTGATTACTTGACTGCTGCTTCCATGGGTATTGATTATAGATCCAAGTAAAATGAAATCCGTGACAATGCCAATCTTTTCTGCATTTATCATGATGTTTATTGGTCCAGTTGTGAGGGTTTTTTAAAAAAAATCTTTTCCACATCAATTTATTAATTCTTCTTCTCCTGACAGTTGGCATCATTAATACTTTGTTTCATAATACCACTTCAAATTAGCCAAACATCTAAGATGGTTACATTTACAAAAATATATGAATTAAAACCATTGAAAAAGTAAAAGCATAAGTTGTAATAGACCATTTCTGTATTCAGAAATGATTGTAAAAGTAGAACCTAAGAGGTACAGACATCATATACTTTAAGTGATTTACTTCTTAGGAAACAAAGGCAGTCTCTTCACTTTTACACATTTAGTGTCTCTAGGAGGTTGAAGACAGAAACACCATGATTACTTTGAGATTTTTGTATTTTTCTCTTATTAATTCATAGTGCAAGCTATGGTCCTCTAAGGTGGGTCTGGTGAAGGTCCATGAACAAGGCTTAGGACTTTTCAGGGTATATCCAGTCTTTTGTGCTAATGACTTACCCAGCTTTAGCTTGTGACTTTGTAGGATGCTATATGAAGGGCTGCTCCAGCAATAACTGATGCAAGTACTTTAGCTATGGGTCAGCATCTACCAAACATGTTGTTGTTGTTGTTAGGTGCCATCGAGTCGGTACCAACCCATAGCGACCCTATGCACAGCAGAACGAAACACTGCCCAATCCTGGGCCAACCTCACTACTGTTGCCACGCTTGAGTCCATCAATGCTGCTACTTGGCCAATCCATCTCGTTGGGGGTCTTCCTCTTTTTCTCTGACCCTCCACCTTACCAAACATGATAGTCTTCTTCAGTGACTGGTCCCTCCTGACACTATGTCCAAAGTATGAGACACAAAATTTGGCCATCCTGGCCTCCAAGGAGCACTCTGGCTGCACTTCTTCCAAAACGGATCTATTGGTTCTTTTGGCAGACCATGTTGCTAAACTTGCAACTTGGCAGTTTACAGGCTATAGCAGCAGAAAGTGTTACGTAGGAAAAGGATTTACTAATGGTGTTGCTAAGTCAAAAACAAGGAGTTTCAAAACTAAGTACTTCATTCTCAGAACTTGCTTCTTGGTATTGGTGTCATCTGTAATGTACAAAAATCCTGCCACTTCTGGAAGATAGGTTTCTTCAAACTTTGAGGCTAACAGCATAGCAGCAACGCCTACAAGCCAAAGTTTTCCTCTTAATTCAAACATCGATAAAAATAACCTATTAATGTAGTTCACAGCCAAGTATAGGGTCTCACTCTGTAGTTGATATTCTTCTCCTACTTCAGGTAACAAGTCCACAAGGATAGTCCTCATACTGTTAGTGATGTCTGGTTGTTTCTTTGAGTAAACCACTTTAGGCTTATATTTAGCCTCCATTTTCCTAATGTACTTCCAGAGGTATAAGACGGATTCAGATGAGGAAATGGAATGAGGGATATCAATGCTGACATCAGATGGATCTTAGCTGAAAGCAAAGAATATCAGAAAGATGTTTGCCTGTGCTTTATTGACTATGCAAAGGCTTTTGATTGTGTGGATCATGACAAGCTATGGACAACATTGCAAAGTATGAGTATTCTGGACCACTTAATTGTGCTCATGAGGAACCTGTACATAGATCAAGAGGCAGTTAGTTGTTCCAATAGAACAAGGGGACACTGAATGGTTTAAAATTAAGAAAGGCATGTGCCAGGGTTATATTCTTTCACTATACTTATTCAATATATATGCTGAGCAAATAATCTGAGAATCTGGATTATATGAAGAAAAACATGGCATCAGGATTGGAGGAAGACTCATTAACAACTTGCAATACGCAGATGATACAATTTCGCTTACTGAAAGCAAAGAGGACTTAAAATATTTACTGATCAAGATCAAACACCACAGTATGGGTTGCATCTCAATGTAAAGAAAACAAAAATCTTCACCATTGGACTAATAAATAACATCCATATAAATAGAGAAAAGATTGAAGTTGTCAAAGACTTCATTTTGCACTGATCAACCATCAAAACTCATGAAAGCATCAGTCAAAAAATCAAATGACATGTTGCATTAGGCAAATCTATTGCACAAGACCTTTTTAAAGTGTTGAAGAGCAAAGACATCAACTTGAGGACTAAGGTGTGTCTGACCCAAACCATGGTATTTTCAATAACCTCATATGCATGTGAAAGTTGGACAGTGATGAAGGAAGACCATAGAAGAATTGATGCATTTGAGGTATGTAGTGTTGGAGGAGAATATTAGAAGTACCATGAACTGCCAAAAGAACAAACATCTGTGTAGGAAGAAGTACCGTCAGAATGTTCCTTGGAAGCCAGAATGGGCAAACTTTGTGTCTCATAATGCTTCAGACAGATTATCAAGAGAGACCAGTCCCTGGAGAAGGATATTATGTATGGTAAATTGGAAGGTCAGAGAGAAAGAAGACCCTCAATGAGATAGGTTGGCACAGTGGCAACAGCAATGGGCTCAAGCATAGCAACGATTGTGAGGACTGGGCAGTGTTTTATTCTGTTGTGCAGAGTCGCTATGCGTTGGTACCAACTCGATGGCGCCTAGTAACAACAAATGTATGAATGTTGCTATGGTAGTATGGAATTTCATTACCAGTCACTGGCTTTTCATCTTCTAATACAAATGACATGTCCACAGTATGTGGTGACTCAGTAAAGAGCTACCAGCAGTTAAGGTAACAGCTGAATGAAAAGCCAGAGCAGTTCAGCACTTTGTTAAGATTCAGCTGGTCTCTTTTGAATCTTTTCTTCTGCTTCATCCACATGAATGTAGCTTGTTTAATGTCTACAATTCAAGGAGGAATTCTATTATGGTGCTGCATGATAAACTCGGACTCAACTTCAAGGTGGTTAGTTCAAACCCACCAGGCACTCCTTGGAAACCCTATACAGCGTCGCTATGAGTTAGAGGCTGACTCAACAACACTTAACAACAAGCAACAGTAACCCACGGAGGTACAGTGGCATGCTCATCATTTACAAGAATAGTCTTAAAGAGGTGCAATCGGTCACGTCTTAGGCCTATGTACTGCGGTGCTGAACCCGGCTAGTTCTGCGCCTTCAGTACCGCCAGACCGGCCCGAGCCTGTGACTGCGTCCCGGCGGCCTTCTTGTCGGGATTAATGCTCTCCTAGTCCTGTTGGAGGGCCGTCTGCTGTACTGCTAGCAGCACCGAGCCCCAATCATGGGCCACAGACCCTGGTGCAGAATTGTCCAACGTCCCTGTTCCCAGAGCCGCCTGCAGCGCCAAGCAGCAAGGAAGCAAGACCATCCTGCTGCGCCAAGCCGCAAGCGCTCAGCCTGGCGACTGCGCAGGCTCAGCCAAGGAGTGCTGAAGCCTCAGGCGCCCGCAGCTCCCAAGGCCAGCCTGCCCGCCTGCCGGTTCTCCTGGTAAGGGCTGTGCTGGACTGAGGAAGCTGCATCAAGAGAGCGCAGTCACTGCGTGGGTGGAGAACCCAGGGCCCAGGATGTCGCGGGATAAAGTGAACAGCCCGCCTTGTTCTTTCCTTTGCACTGAGGCGTAATCCATACTGAAGAATATAGTTGTTTGTTTATTTTAATCTTCAACAGTAAATGCTTCAAGCCCTCTTTGCTTTTAGCAAGCAAGGTTGTGTCATCTGCATATTGCAAAACCGCATTCTTCTTTAGAACTACTTATATCTTGAAAACCCTAGGGTTGCTATGTGCTGGAACTCGAAAGCACTTAAAAACAACTTACATGTAGGTCAAAAGTTAAGTGGGCATTTTCTTTTACAGAAATGGTAGTAGATCTACATGTTGTCTCTTAAAATGGAGTGAGTGAGTTTGGTTCACAATTTAGTTAAAGGCCTTTGTTCTGTCAAATGCCTTAAAATTTTAATACTCTGATCACTCTCTGCTTTAGGAATTCCAAGATGACCGTAAGAGTACTTTCTTCTGCATGAACTTTGTTATCTTTGCCTTGCTTAAGCTAAGTGCCTCATCTTTATGGTGAGTTTGTTTTTCAGATTCATTTTCTAATAACCCACAAAGTAGTAACTCTTCTACAAGGCTTTTGTTGTCTAGAACTATGTTGTTGTTGTTAAGTACCGTGGAGTCGGTTCTGACTCATAGTGACCCTGCACAGGGTTTCTGATGCTGTAAATCTTTACAGGAGCAGAACGCCTCATCTTTCTCCCGGGGAACTGCTGGTAGTTTCGAACTGCTGACCTTGAGGTTGGCAGCTTGAGTCATAACCACTATGCTACCAGAGCTCCTAGAATTATAGGTGGCTGCTTATCAGTTGTTGTTGTTGTTGTCAGGTGCCATCGAGTCGGAACCGACTCATAGCGACCCCATGCACAGCAGAACGAAACAATGTCCGATCCTGGGCCAACCTCACCACCGCTGCCACACTTGAGTCCATCAATGATGCCACCTGGCTGATCCATCTCGTTGGGGGTCTTCCTCTTTTTCTCTGACCCTCCACCTTACCCAGCATGACATCCTTCTCTAATGATTGTTTCCTCCGGACTTATCAGTGGCAAGCCTTTATGACCGAAATGCCTTGTATTAAGAATGGTAGGAGACACTATCTAAGTATGTCTCTACACCACTCCATTGCTTGAATACTCTGCTTCAGTAATTTTTTTTTTATAAAGGGGATGAATAGAGTGAGACTGAATGAGAAGGAACAATTTGACAGACCAAAGATTTGTAAGTTGGGTGTGAGGTTAAGCTCCTTTGAGTGGATAGAGTACAAATATTTTATGATAACAATAAGCAATGGAGTTAACCGATTCCTAGAACTATGAGTCCTGGTGTGGTGCTGTAGATTAATGCACTGGACTGCAAAGTCACTTTGAACCTCAAGGTCAGCAGTTCAAGCTCAGCAGCTGCTCCTCAGAAACCCTATACAGGGTCACTGTGGGTCAGAACCGGCTCGACAGCACTTAACAATAACAACAAGTTTGAACTATAGAGTGTATCCAAGAGCTAAAAACATTAGAGGAAGAGTTAGCTTATTTGAAGATGTAGAGGCAGGTATTATAAGCCAGGTAATAAATAGATCTGTAGTGTCAATCATCTCAAAATATGTGATATGTAGTTTATGAGGGGTGTTGAATGCTCCGGTACAGAGCTGGATGATGCAATAGAAGAAACAGTTCATTAGACAAAAGAAAATGATCCCCTCAAAAGGTGTAGAATTAGCCCAGTTTTTATAAGGGAGCTGACCCACGTTTTTATGCATTTGGATAACTAAATGAGCCAACTGAAAACATCAAATTAGTCAATAGTACTCTTGTTGTTAGGTTTGGTTGAGTTTGTCTCCAACTCGTAGCCACTCTACGCACAACAGAATGAGGCACTGTCTCCTCCGGCACCCGCCTCACAATCATTGCATTTGAGCTCATTGTTGCTACCATTGTGTCAACCCATCTCCTTGGAGCCTTCCTTTTTCAATGACCCTCTACTTTACCAGCATGATATCCTTTGCCAAGGACTGGTCCCTTCTGATAACGTGTAAAGTTTGTGAGACCAAGTCTCACCATTACATCTAAGGAGCATTCAGATTGTTACTTTTTTCAAGACAGGTTTGTTGGTTCTTCTGGCAGTCCATGGCACTTTCAGAATTCTTCACTTACACCACAACCCAAATGCATCAATTCTTTTCCAATCTTCCTTATTCATTGTCCAGTTTTTACATGCATATTGTTGTTGGGTACCATTGAGTCAGTTTCAACTCATAGCAACCCTATGAACAGCAGAACAAAGTATTGCCTGGTTCTGCACCATCCTCACAATTATTGTTACACTTGGGCCCATTGCTGCTGCCACTATGCCAATCCATCTCGTTAAGGATATTCCTCTTTTTCGTTTACCCTCTACTTTACCATGCATGATGTCCTTCTCCAGGAACTGGCCCCTCCTGATAACGTGTCTGAAGTATGAGAGATGAAATCCCTCCATCCTTGCTTCTAAGGTGCACTCTGATGGCAGTTCTTCCAACACCGATTTGTTTGTTCTTCTGGCAGTCCATGGTACTTTTCATATTCTCCTCCAATGCCAAAACTCAAATGCATCAATTCTTCTACGGTCTTCCTCTTCACTGTCCAACTTTCACATGCATATGAGGTTATTGAAAATACCATGGCTTGGGTCAGGTGCACCTTAGTTCTCAAACTGATATTTTTGCTTTTGAACACTTTAAATAGGTCTCATGCAGCAGATTTGCCTAATAAAGTATATTATTTGATTTCTTGACTGCTATTTCCATGAGTGTTGTTTGTAGATCCAAGTAAAATGAAGTCTTTGACAACTTCAATCTTTTCTCCATTTATCATGATGTTGGTCCAGTTTGAGGTTTTTTTTTGTTTTTGTTTTTGTTTTGTTTTAACCTTGAAGTGCAACCCATACTGAAGGCTGTGGTCTTTGATTTTCATCAGTATTTTCAGTCCACTTCACTTTCAGCAAACAAGGGTTGTTAATGAAACTTCCTCCAATCCTGATGCCACATTCTTCTTCATATAATACAGCTTCTTGGATTATTTGCTTAGCAAACAGATTGAATAAGTAAGGTGAAAGAATACAACCCCAGCACACACCTTTCTTGATTTTAAACCATTCAGTATCTCCTTGTTCTGTTCCAACAACTGCCTCTTAGTCTATGTAAAGATTCCTCATAAGCACAATTAAGTAAGTGTTCTGGAGTACCCATTCTTTGTAATGTTATCCATAGCTTGTTATGATCTACACAACCGAAAGTCTTTTAGCAGTCCATGGTACTTTTAATATTCTCCTCCAACACCATTAACTCAAATGCAACAATTCTTCTATGGTCTTCTTTATTCACTGTTCAACTTTCATTCACATGCATATGAGGTTACTGAACATACTATGGCTTGGGTCAGGTGCACCTTAGTCCTCAAACGGACATCTTTGCTCTTGAAAACTTTAAAGAGGTCTTGAGCAGCAGATTTGACTAATGCAAAACGTTTTTTGATATCTGCTTCCATGAGTGTTGGTGGTTGATATGAGCAAAATGAAGTCTTCGACAACTTCAATCTTTTCTCTATTTATCTTGATGTTATTTATTGGTTCAATGATGAGGGTTTTTGTTTTTTTTACATCGAGGTACAACCTGTACTGAATGTCTAGTCTTCGATCTTCATCAGTAAGTATTTTAACTCCTCTTAGCTTTCAGTCAGCAAGGTTGTATCCTCTGCAACACTGATGTCACGTTCTTCTTCATATAATCCAGTTTCTCAGATTATTTGCTCAGTATACAGATTGAATAAGTGTGGTAAAATAATACAAACCTGGCACACACCTTTTCTTATTTTAAACCACTCAGTATTCCTTTGTTTTAGTTGAATAACTGACTCTTGGTCCATGTACAGGTTCTTTGTGAGCACAATTAAGGATTCTGGAATACTCATTCTCTGCAATGTTGTCCATAGCTTGTCATGATACAAAAATCAAAAGCCTTTGTGTAGTCAATAAAGCACAGGTAAGCATCTTTTCTGGTGTTCTCTGCTTTCAGGGAAGAGCCGTCTGACATTAACAGTGATATTCCTTGTTTCATGTCCTCTTTTGAACCTTGCATGTATTTGTGGCAGATCCCTGTTGGTATACGGTATACTGTTACAGTTATTTAAAAATTATCTTCAGCCAAATTTTACTGAAATTTGATATTAATGATAGTATTTGATTTCTTCATTCCATTGGGTCACCTCTCTTTGGAATGGGCACAAATATGGATCTCTTCTAACTGGTTGGACAGGTAACTATCTCCCAAGTTTCTTGGCATAGATGAGTAAGTGCCTTTAGTGCTGCATCAGTTGTTGAAAGATTTCCATTTGTATTCCATTAATTCCTGGAATCTTTTTTTTTTTTTTTAACCAATTCCTTCAGTTCAGCTTGGATTTCTTCCTCTAGTATCATTGGTTCTTGATCATATGGACCTCTTGAAATGGTTGAGCATCAACCATTTCTTTTTGGGACAGTGACTTTATGTATATCTTCCATGTTCTTTTGCTGCTTTTGACATCATTCAATATTTTGTCCATGTTGATGATTATTACTTAGTGCCATTAACTATGTTCTAATTCATAGTGACCCTGGATAGAGTTTTAGAGGAGTGACTAGAAAAAGGAATATGTGAGTCTTTTGAGTTCATTCTAACCTGAGGGATTCATCTTCTGGCACTATATCTGTAGTACTTAAAAACAACAAGAAGCATGTATTCTATCTGTGTAACTGGATGTTAACAGAAGATTCCCTTGAGCTCTAGCTTTGTCTTGATGCTGAAAGCAAATCGTGCAGATATATTCAGAACAGGACCCAAGCAATTTCTTCCTCACTAGCCAATCACCCACTTCTAGACTATAGTACAAGAGAAAACTAAGGATTGTTGATAAGGTTTCAAATCAGGGCAAAAGAAAGTATTTTTGAAAGCAGTGATATGAAAGGAATAAAAGCATTACATAATTTTGCCCAAGAATAAGTTTTTGGAACACAAGGTCAATTTGAAGTGCAAAGTGGCTATTCAAACTCACCAGCTGCTCCTCAGAAATCCTATACAGGGTCGCTATGAGTTGGAACAGACTCCACAGCACTTAATAACAACAGTAACAACAATGATATTTAGGAGTCCTGGTGTAGCACTGTAGAATAAGCTTTGGACTACTAACTGCAAGGTTGGTGGTTCAAGCCCACCAGCTGCTCCTTGGAAACCCTATGCAGGGTTGCTATGAGTCAGAATTAATTCAATGGTACTTAACAACAACAAATGGTGTTTAAGCTTCAGTATCCCTTCAGTATCCACCACTCATCTGTCAGTTTGTCGTACTGTGGTGGCTTGTGAGTTACTGTGATTCTGGAAGCTATGCCACTGGTATTTTATATACCAGTAGGGTCACCCATGGTGGACAGGTTTCAGATGGGCTTCCAGACGAAGACAGACTAGGAAGAAGGAGTGATGAACTAGTTTTGAACATACAGTCACTGAAAACCTTATGAATAGCAGAGAAACACTGTCAGATATAGTGCCAGAAAATGATCCCCTCTGGTTGAAAGGCACTCAAAATGCAACTGGGGAAGAGCTGCCTCCTCAAAGTAGAGTTGACCGTGATGGTACAAATGGAGTAAAGCCCATGGGAGTAAGGCCCAGGGGACCTTCATTTGCTGATGGGGCACAACTCAAAATGAAGAGAAACAGCTGTAAACATCCATTAATAATCAGAACATGGAGTGTACAAAGTATGAATCTAAGAAAATTAGAAATTGTCAAAAATGAAATGGAACGCATAAACATCGATATCTTAGGCATTAGTGAGCTGAAATGGACTGGTATTGGCCATTTTGAATCTGATGACCACATGGTTTACTATGCCAGGAATGTCAAATTGAAAAGGAATGGTGTTGCATTCATTGTCAAAAAGAACATATCCAGATCAGTAATGAGGTACAACATGGTCTTTGATAGGATAATATCCATGCACCTACAGGGAAGCCCAGTTAATACCACTATTATTCAAATTTATGAACCAACCACTAATGCCAGTGAGGAGGAAATAGAAGAATTCTACCGGAGAACAAACAAGATGGCAGATCGGGTGGAAGTGTACTAAAGGAGCTCCTCCAACAATAACACAGAATACCTGACCAAGCAGGCTCGGGGGCTGATCCCAGAACTCTGAACCACATATAAAGGAATATTTAGAAGGTTGGAAGGCTCACAGCTGGGGGAATTTGTGGCAGAAGCAAGAAATCTATTGCTTTCTA
>NW_006408565.1:11572914-11574409 GCF_000296735.1 Chrysochloris asiatica | reverse complement strand
ATCTGGCTGACTGATTGGAAGAGATCCGTATTTGTGCCATTCCAAAGAGAGGTGACCCAATGGAATGCGGAAATCATCGTACAATCTCTTTGATATTTCATGCAAGTTTTACTAAACGTAATACAGAAACAGCTGCAAGCATACATTGACAGAGGCAGAGGTTCAAGACGGATTCAGAAGAGACCGTGGAACGAGGGATATCATTGCTGATGTCTGATGGATATTGGCTGAAAGCAAAGAATATCAGAAAGATGTTTACCTGTTCTTTATTGACTATGCAATTGTGTGGATCATGACAACATTGTGAAGGATGAGTATTCCGGAAAACTTAATTGTGCTCATGAGCAATCTCTACCTGGACCAAGAAGCAGTTGTTCGAACAGAATATGGCAACACTGAATGGATTAAAACTAAGAAAGGTGTGCGACAGGTTTGTATTCTTTCATCATACTTATTCAACCTGTATGCTGAGCAAATTATCCGAGAAGCTGGGTTATGTGAAGAAAAACATGGCATCAAGATTGGAGGAAGGCTCCTTAACAACCTGCAATATGCAGGTGATACAACCTTGCTTGCTGAAAGTGAAGAGGACTGAAAATATGTACTGATGAAGATCAAAGAGCACAGCCTTTGGTATGGATTGCATCTCAATGTAAAGAAAACAAAAATTCTCACCACTGGACTAATAAATAACATTCTTATCAACAGAGAAAAGATTGAAGTTGTCAAGGACTTCATTCTTCTTGGATCAACTATCACCACTCACGGAAGCAGCAGCCAAGAAATCAAATGACGTATTGCATTAAGCAAATCTGCGGCACAAGTGTTGAAGAGCGAAGATGTCGGCTTGAGGACTAAGGTGTGCCTGACCCAAGACATGGTATTTTCAATAACCTTATATGGATGCGAAAGCTGGACAGTGAATGAAGAAGACCATAGAAGCCATGGGCTGCCGAAAGCACCAACAGATCTGTGTTGGAAGAAATTCTGCCAGAGTGCTCCTTGGAGACCAGGATGGCCAAACTTCATCTCTCATACTTCGGACATATTGTCAAGAGGGACCAGTCGCTGGAGAAAGATATCATGTTTGGTAAGGTGGAGGGTCAGAGAAAAAGAGGAAGCTCCCCAGCGAGATTGGTTGGCAAAGTGGCAGCATCAATGGGCGCAAGCGTGGCAATGATTGTGAGGTTGGCCCAGGATCGGGCAGTGTTTTGTTCTGTTGTGCATGGGGTCGCTATGAGTCAGTACTGACTTGATGGCACCTAAGAACAACAACATCCCCTTTGAGGCTTTGGGAAGGACATAACTATGTAGTCATTTATTTTACAAATTTTGAAACTTTTTCTTTAAAAGTGCTTTCCCCATTCTGTAAGCTTCAAGTCCCTTCTAAAAACAGGATCTACCTACCTCTGCCGTTATCAAGTTCAGGCTGCTTGCTAACCATGAGCTAGTTCACTTAATTTCTGAAGCCACCCTATACTGTTGTTGTTGTTGT
>NW_006408565.1:11553802-11572579 GCF_000296735.1 Chrysochloris asiatica | reverse complement strand
ATTGGTTCTTTTGGCAGTCCATGGCACTTTCAGTATTCTCCTCCAACACCACAACTCAAAGGCATCAATTCTTCTACGATCTTCCTTATTCACTGTCCAACCCTATACTGTAGATACCATTATTATCCCCATTTGCAAATGAGGGGACTGAGGCTTAGAGAATAAAGTCTTTGCCCAACATCTCCCAGTTAGCAAGTGCTAGAGCTGGGTTTAAACTCAGTAGACTGTTTCCAGAGTCCTTACTTATGTTATTGTTAAGTGCGGTAGAGTTGGTTCTAACTCATAGCGATCCTGTATAGGGTTTCTGAGGCTTTAAATCTTGGAAGCAGAAAGCCTCATTGTTTTCTTGCAAAGTGACTGGTGGGCTCAAATCACAGACCTTGTGTTTTGTAGTCTAGTGTTTATCATATGGAGCCACCGTGCTCCCAGACCCTATTTATAGTGCTTCACAAAATATTTATTTCCTTGTCCATTTTCCCCTCCAACAATAAGGTCCCCAAGGACACAAAGACAGGTCATTTATAGACATCTGGCAACAACTGCTGAGGAGACATCCGCACAAGTTAGTGTGTATGAAAGAGAAAAGCAGTTCTTGACCTCCAAAAGCTAGCCTAGCACTCACGGCTGGGTCTTGGTGTTCTCCAGCTGAACATAAACAATTTCACAGAACATCAACGTCACACAAGGCTACTTGTGACCAGGATGAATTAAGACACAAACAAGACCACTCTATAATCATGTTTGAAGACAGAGAAACATGAACATTATTGAAAATGACCAACTATTCCCTTCTCCTGGCTAATATGAAAGGCTTGCTTCTTACTAACAACAGTGTTAGCCTTAGTTTTGTCTTCCCTCCTTTTAGACTAAATTTATTAAGATACCCCAGTCATAGTATTATCCCTCTTCCCGACAGCAACTAGTTCAGAGCAAATCCCTACTTCTTTTATCATTTCACACAAGTCCAATTATATAATAAGCCCTTTCTACAGTTCCTCATGGTTTATGTGCTTCCTTGCTGATCTTCAAGCCAACTAAAGAACTCAAACTGGAACTCGAATGCTTTTTCTCCTAGATAAGAAGTAGACAAAACTGATGCAGACAGCTTCCCCACGATTTCAGGACCAGGCCTGCATTTAAAAACCTATTATCTGAAATCTTTGAACTTTATTCTTCTAATGAAACCTACTTATTATTACAAATCTAACATTATTTACTCTGCTATGTTATTCTTATGTAATTCTCTAATTTTCCATGCAAGTAAGAATGCCTCCAGAGTAATACTTCTTGTTTTTTTTTTAAGATAATTTTATTTTAACCAATTAAGGTATCCATGCAGACTATTGATGTATTTGCAACTTTCCTTGTGCTCTTTGCCATTCTCATTTTGATTATAATATTGCATCCGTTTAGTATTGTCCCTTGCCTTAAAATTCTATTTTTTTCTTTGCAAACCTAAAACACTTGCTTGTTTGTTTTTTAGCTTTTTATTGTGAATTGAGTGAAGGTTTATAGATAAGACCACCAGTTTTACATTCAACAAATCATACACTTTGTTTCGTTTCAATGATGATAATATCATCCATACAAGAATTATCCTGCTTTCCCACTGTGGTTCCTATTTGCATTCCACCTACCTTTAGTCCTTTCTCAACTTTGTCTGTAGATAATTGTTGCCCTTTTGATTTTGAATGATTGGTCCATCATTAATAGGGAGCAGACTTTACCAGTATTGCTGCCCTCCCCTAGGTACCTATGTACCGCTTGGCTGAAAAAGGTCAGTTCCCTTCTAGATCTGAAGGATAGTCAAGAGCCATAGTCTTAGGTTCCTCTAGTCTCTTTCTGGTCTTTCTTTTAAAAGTAATTTTGAGTTTTGTTCCACATATTCTTCCACTCTGTCCAGGACCTTCTACAGTGATCCCTTTCAGAGCAATTGGTAGTGGTAGCCAGCCACCATCTAATTCTGAAAACACTTGTTTTTAATGCAAGTTATTGAATTCATTGCTCACCCTAAGACTCATTACATGTAAAATTATTTCATTTCATTATTTTGGTTTTGCTTATTACTTCCAAAATAATTACTTAGAATAAAGTTCATTTATATTTGTCTACCAAATTAGTAGGCATGAAGACCAGTATTGGTTTGTACAGTTTCAATTATTGCGCCTTTAATCACATGGCAGGAAATGTTTTTGTAATGACCCAGTCGGTAGCAAATGGTACTAATTTGACTCAAGGTTGAATTTGTTATTCCTTCCAACCACAGTAAATAACTTTTCAGATCCATTACCTTCTCCAGTACTGAACTATAGTTCTGTATCCCATGCTACCATTAAGCAAGTTATCTATGTAGGATTATGACATCCTCCCAGACCACCAACTCAATTGAGTGTATTGTGCATTCATTGAATTCAGCCTGTAGCACTCTGCTAGGTTCTGAAATGCTTAAAAGTTTGTCTCAGTGCAAAGGAATAACCCAAACACCACCCCCACCTCCCATCACCTGCCTAACTCCATCCCACCACAGAGTCTGCAGATGCCCAAGTTTTCACAGACAAATTACTTGTCAAATGGGTCATTCCCATCACAGGGAGTTCTCTAGATACTTGTTGTCTGACTCTCGAAAGAATAACTCAGCATACCCCATCTGTAACAAAATCCTAGATCTTTTAAAAATGTATGCAATCACTCTTTAACAGAACAATGGCTTACTAAAACAAATCAAAGCAGTCTTTCCCCTTTATTTAATTTATCTAGTAACGCAAATGATAGCATGATCTGTGTTTCCTGTGGATACACATTCTTATGTGGAGAATCAAATTATTCAACCAAAAAGGAACCAAAACCAGATGATGCTTGGGAATTAGAGCTTCAGGAGTTCATTTAGATGCTTAATCTAATAATGTAAACAAACATTGGATTAATAACATAAATAGTTATTAGTCGATGATCACAGAGATATTATAGACACTTATGAATATTACTAAGGAGCTCTGGTAGTGTAGTGGTTATGAATTGGGCTGTGAACCTCAAGGTCAGCAGTTTGAAACTACCAGATGTTTCGTGGGAGAAAGATGAGGCTCTCATAACAATTTACAGCCTCCGAAACCCTGTACAGGGTTGCTATGAGTTGGAACCAACTCCACGGCACATCACCACCACCATCATCATGGACATTATGAATTGTCTGTTTGTTTGTCGTACTGCGGTGGCTTGCATGCTGCTGTGATTCTGGAAGCTATACCATGGGTATTTTAAATATCAGCATGGTCACCCATGGTAGACAGGTTTCAGATGAGTTTCCAGACTACAGCAGATTAGGAAGAAGGAGAGGCGGACTAGTTTTGAATGTTTAGCCGCTGAAAACTTTGTGAATAACAGTGGAACCCTGTCAGATAGCACCAGAATATTGAATACTGAAACATGATGAACAGCATCTGAATATTGTCAGATACAGTGCTGGAAGATGAGCCCCTCAGGGTGGAGGGCACTTGAAGTATGACTGGGGAAGAGCTGCCTCCTCAGAGTAGAGTTGGCCATGATGACACAAATGGAGTAAAATTTTGGGACCTTCATTTACTGATAGGGCACAACTCAAAATAAAGAGACACAGCTATAAATATCAATTAGTCCTTGGAACATGGGATGTATAAAGCATGAATCTAGGGCAACTGAAAGTTGTCAAGAATGAACTAGAAAGTAAAAAGATCAATGTGCTAGGTGGAAATGGACTGATATTGGCCATTTTGAATCTGACAGTCTAATAATGATTTAATATGCTGGGAATGACAAATTGAAGAGGATGACATTCTGTTCATCATTCAAAAGAATATTTCAAGATCTAACTTGAAGTATAGTGCTGTCTGTGATAGGATACTATCCATATACCTACAACAAAGACTAGCATATGATCAAGAACCAATAATACCGACAGAATCAAGAGAAGATGGAAGGAATACACAGAGTCATTGTAGCAAAAGGAAACGGTTAATGTTCAACAGTTTCAAGAGGTAGCATATGATCAAGAGCCAATGATACTGAAGGAGGAAATTCAAGGTGCATTGAAAGAATTGGCAAAGAATAAGGCACCAAGATTGATGGCATAAAAATTGAAATCTCAAGAAAGTGAGGCAGCACAGGAGGCACTCACTCATCTCTGCCAAGAAATTTGGAAGACAGCTATCTGGTCAACTGATTGGAAAAGAGCTGTATTTGTGTCCATTGCAAAGAGAGGTGACTCAACAGAATGTGGAAATCATCGTACAATCTCTCTGATATTCCATAGAGTAAAGTTTTACTTAAGATAATACAGAAATGGCTGCAAGCATACATTAACAGAGAACTTCCAGAGGTTCAAGCCGGATTCAGAAGAGGCTGTGGAATGAGGGATGGTATCATTGTTGATGTCTGATGGATCTTGGCTGAAAGCCATGTTCCAGGTCATATTTTTGCTCTTATAGACTTGTTTGAATTTTCTTCAGCTTCAGCCTGAACTTGAGTATGAGCAATTGATGGTCTGTTCCACAGTCTGCTCCTGGCTTCGTTTTGGCTGATGATAAGGAGCTTTTCTACCGTCTCTTTCCACAGATGGTTCATGTGTATAGTTGTCTTTTATGTTGTTTAAAAATGGTATTTACAAACTTGTTGTTGTTGTTATGTGCCATCGAGTCGGTTCTGACCCATAGCGACCCTGTATAGGGTTTCCGAGGGTGTAAATCTTTATGGGAGTAGAAAGCCTTATCTTTCTCCCGCGGAGCGGCTGGTAGTTTCGAACCGCTGACCTTAAGGTTCGCAGCCCAATTTGTAACCACTACGCTACCAGAGCTTTACAAACTAGAGGAAGATAAAATTAAAAAAACAAACACTTTTTTGGATAAAGGAAACAAGGGTAAATTGCTACAATTTGATGAACTTGACCTATACTCATGGAGGTAGTAACTCGAAATACCAACAGAGAGGGAAGGAGTCTTCACATCAAGGATCAATGCTATCCCCTCTGTATACAGAGTAGATAGAGACGGGCAATTTAGACATTGATTACCTAAAATGAGGGGGTGATACAAGCTCAAAGTGACTGGCTTACAAGGTTTCAAGAGGGAGTTTAGTTTAAGAGTGTGTGGGGGAAGAAAGAGTCCCCACTGAATAGTTTTAATCTTGTCTAAGTGGGTCTGGTAAAAAAGAGATGGGGATAAGATTCTTATGATTCAATATTGAGTAATTGTTATCATGACTAATTGTGATAGTCATAATTGTAAAGGTAGAAGTTTTGTAACAAAAATGGGGAAAGAGTTAATCTTACAGTCCAGAAACAGAGAACCCTAGGACCATCAAGGGAGAAGAGCACAAGCTGAATGCGGGACCTTATCCAGAGAAGCAGCAACACCAGAGATGGAGACAGAGATGAGGACATGGAGAGAGGGAGCAGCTGAGGACTCTTGATTCGTGGAAAGAGAGGGACTGAGAGCTGGCGACCAGGAGGCCGGCTTGCAGAATGTGCCCCTTGGTGGGGTAAATTATTATATATGCCTGAGTGGGTTTTTTTTTTTTGTTGTTTTTTAAAGTGCTAAAATGAAGAGAGAGAAATACTGTTAACTGATGGTACATGAAGGGGATTATAACCATTGTAATGAAACAAAGTATATGATTTGTTGAATGTAGAACTGATGATCTGCCCTGTAAACTTTCTCTCAATTCACGATAAAAACTTCAAGAAAAAAAAATGGTATTTACAATGAAGAAGTCATTGGCCTTGCAACATGCAATCTCCAGTATAGTTTCTATTACCAAGGCCATATTTTCCAACTACTGATCCTTCCAACCTTTGCATTCTAATCATCAATAATTATCAATACATCTTGATTGTATGTTTGATTAATTTCAGACTGAAGAAGTTGGTACAATTCTTCAATTTCATCCTCACTGGCTGTAGTGATTGGTGCATAAATTTGAATAATAGTGGTATTAACAGATCTTCTTTGTAGGTATATGGATATTATCCTATCACAGATAGTTTTGTACTTCAAGACAGATCTTGAAATGTTCTTTCTGATGATGAATGTGATGCTATTCCTCTTCAATTTGTCATTCTTGGCATAGCAAACTCTGTGATTGTCAGATTTAAAATGGCCAATAGCAGTCCATTTCAGCTCACTAATGCCCAGGATATCCATGTTTATGTATTGCATTTCATTTTTGACAACTTCCAATTTTCCTCGGTTCATACTTCCTATATTCCATGTTCCAATTATTCATGGATCGTTACAGCTGCTTCTCTTCATTTTGAGCTATGTCCATCAGCAAATGAAGGTCTCGAAAGCTTCACTCCATTCACATCATTACAGTCAACTCTACTTTGAGGAGGCAGCTCTTCCCCAGTTGTATTTTGTCCCCCAAAGACAATCTTCAACTATCAAGAGAGTTGATGAATAAATTCCCAGCCTCCTTATCTTTGGATATGATTATTTGGGGGTGCATTTCACACAGTCTCTCAGAAGCCCCCAGCAGAATTGAGTCCAATTGCTCACAGTAGTAACCCACACATTAATGTACCCCTGATTAGCTTTCCTCCCTCCTGTCTCATTTTTGCATGCTCTTACTTCTGCTTTCTAATACCACCTCCCCAATACACTACCAGCAGATGAGTCCTTGCTCAGAGTCTGCTTTTGAGGGGATCCAACTTAAAATGCCCCACATATCTGTCAGTTTGTTATACTGTGGTGTCTTATGTGTTGCTATGATGCTGGAAGCTTTACCACTGGTGTTTCAAATACCAACAGGGTTACCCATGATGGACAAGTTTCAGTAGAGGTTCCAGACTAAGAACAGACTAGGAAGAAGGAATAGGCAGTCCACTTCGAAGGAATTAATCTCTGAGAACCTTACGAAAAGCAGAAAAACATTATCTGATGTAGTGTCAGATTGGAAGACACTCAAAATATGACTGAGGAAGTGCTGCCTCCTAGAAGTAGAGTCAACCTTAAGGATGTGGAAGGAGCAAGGCTTTCAGGACCTTCATTTGCTGATGGGCATGGCTCAAAATGAGAAGCAACAGCTACTGCCATTCATTAAAAATACACAAAGTATGAGCCTAGGAAAATTGGGAGTTGTCAGAAATGAAATGGAAATCATAAAGATCAATGTCCTAGGCATTAGTGAGCTGAAATGAACAGACATTTGCCATTTTAAATCCGACAGTCATATGGTTTACTATGCCGGAAGTGGCAAATTCAAGAGGAATGTCCTCACATTTCAAGATCTATCTTGAATTACAATGCTGTCTATGATAGGATAACATCTATACACCTACAAGAAAGGCCAAGGAGCCCTAGTAGCATAGTGGATTACAAGCTGGGCTGCTAACCACAAGATCAGAAGTTTGAATCTACCAGTAGCTCCATGAGAGAAAGATGAGGCTTTCTGTTCCCATAAAGATTTACAGCCTTGGAGACCTGATACAGGGTCGCTATGAATTGCAACCAACTCCATCACACACAACAACAACAACCAACAAGATAGGTCAGCTAATACAGCTACTATTCAAATTTAGGCACCAACTAACAAAGCAAGTGATGAAGAAAGTAAAGAATTCTACCAAATTCTTCAGTCTGAAGTTGATCAAACATGTAAACAAGATGCACTGTTAATTACTGGTGATTGGAATGCAAAAGTTGGAAAGAAAGAGGACGGATCAGTAATTGGAAAATATGGCCTTGGTTACAAAAGTCATGCTGGAGATTACGTGACAGAATTTTGCAAGACCAATGACTTCTTCATTGCAAATACCTTTTTAAACAACACAAATGACAACTATATATACATGTACCTCACCAGACTGAATACACAGGAATCAAATAGACTATATCTGTGGGGAGAGATGTTAGAGAAACTCAGTATCATAATCCTAAACAAGGACAGAGGCTGATTGTGAAACAGATTATCAATTGCTCATATGCAAGTTCAGGCCGAAGCTGAAATAATTAAAAAAAAAAAAAAAACAAGTCCATGAGAACCAAAATATGACCTTGAGTATATCTCACCTGAATTTAGAGTCTATCTCAAGAACAGATTTGATGCACTGTTCTTGTGACTGAATACCAAGGACGCTGAAGACCACACGTGTTGTGGAATGACATCAAATCATCACACATGAAGTAAACAAAAGGTCATTAAAAAGGCAAGAAAGAAAGAAAAGACCCAAGTAGATGTCAGAAGACACTCTGAAACTTGCTCTTGAATGTAGCGTAGCTCAAGTGAATAGTAGGAATACTGAAGTAAAAGAGTTGAACAGAAAACTTCAAAGAACAGATTGAGAAAACAGTGTTATAATGAAATGTACAAAGATCTGGAGTTAGAAAACCCAAAAAAGAAATGCTCAGCATTTCTCAAGCTGAAAATACTGAAGAACAAATTCAAACAGGTGGCAATATTGACAGATTCTATGAGCAAAACATCGAATGATGTAGGATGCATCAAAAGAAGATGGAAGCAACACACAGAGTCACTATACCAAAAAGAATTGTTGACTAACTGTTTCAGGACGTAGCATATGATCAAGAACCCACGGTGTTGAAGGAAAAGGCCAAGCTGTACTGAAAGCATTTGTGAAAAACAAGGCTCCAGGAATCGACAGAATACAAACTGAAATGTTTTAACAAACTGATGCAGTGCTGAAATTTGAAAGAGAGTTACCTGGCCAACTGACTGGAAGAGATTCATATTTGTGCCCATTCCAAAGAAAGGTGATCCAGTAGAATGCAGAAATTACTAAACCATATCACTAATATCACACAAGCTGTGGTTGCAGCAGCGTATCAACAGGGAACTGCCAGAAACTCAAGCTGGATTCAGAAGAGGACACAGAATCAGGGATATCATTTGCTGGCATCAAATGTTGACTGAAAGCAGAGAATACCAGAACGATGTTTACTTGTGTTTTGTTGACTCTGCAAAGGCATTTGACTGTGTGGATCATAACAAACTATGGATAACATTGCAAAGAATGGGAATTCCAGAACAATTAATTGTGTTCATTCAGAACATGTACATGATATCAATTCTTCGTAGAAGAATTGATGCCTTTGAGTTGTGGTGTTGGAGGAGAATCCTGAAAGTGCCATGGACTGCCAAAAGAACCAATAGATCTGTTTTGGAAGAAGTGCAGCCAGAGTGCTCCTTGGAGGCCGGGATGGCTAAGCTTCGTCTCTCATACTTTGGACATATTGTCTGGAGGAAACAGTCGTTGGAGAAGGATGTCTTGCTGGGTAAGGTGGAGGGTCAGAGAAAAAGAGGAAGACCTCTAACGAGATGGATTGGCCAGGTGGCATCATTGATGGCATCAAGTGTGGCAGCGGTAGTGAGGTTGGCCCAGGATCGGACATTGTTTCGTTCTGCTGTGCATGGGGTCACCATGAGTCGGTTACGACTCGATGGCACCTGACAACAACAACTGACCTAAACAAAATGGAGTCGGTTTAGTCGTTAGGTCTCAGATGAGGACCCTGCAAATGAGGAAGTTTAAAAATTAGCTAAAATGACCTTCTGGATCTAGAAGGAGAACATGACAAGGAGAATGTTGTTGTTGTTGTTGTCAGGTGCCATCGAGTCGGAACTAACTCATAGCGACCCCATGCACAGCAGAGGTTGGTAGTGGGCCAACCTCACTACCACTGCCACACTTGATGCCATCAATGATGCCACTTGACCGATCCAACTCGTTGGGGGTCTTCCTCTTTTCCTCTGACCCTCCACCTTACCCAGCATGACATTCTTCTCTAGCGACT
The DNA here is from genome assembly GCF_000296735.1 of Chrysochloris asiatica. Taxonomy (NCBI): domain Eukaryota; kingdom Metazoa; phylum Chordata; class Mammalia; order Afrosoricida; family Chrysochloridae; genus Chrysochloris; species Chrysochloris asiatica. The sequence continues at coordinate 11,562,800 of NW_006408565.1, read as the reverse complement.
GTTCCCTCCTGACAATATGTCCAAAGTATGAGAGACGAAGCTTAGCCATCCTGGCCTCCAAGGAGCACTCTGGCTGCACTTCTTCCAAAACAGATCTATTGGTTCTTTTGGCAGTCCATGGCACTTTTAGTATTCTCCTCCAACACCACAACTCAAAGGCATCAATTCTTCTACGGTCTTCCTTATTCACTGTCCAGCTTTCACATCCATATGAGGTTATTGAAAATACCATGGCTTGGGTCAGGAGCACCTTAGTCCTCAAGCTGACATCTCTGCTCTTCAACACTTTAAAAAGTTCCTGTGCAGCAGATTTGCCTAATGCAATACGTTGTCTGATCTCTTGACTGCTGCTTTCACGAGTGTTGATAGTTGATCCAAGAAGAATGAAGTCCTTGACAACTTCAATCTTTTCTCCGTTGATAAGAATGTTGCTTATTGGTCCAGTGGTGAGGATTTTTGTTTTTCTGACAAGGAGACTAGGCCTTGATTAAACCCACCCAGATAGTTATATTAGGAATTAAGCAGCTGATACCCTAAAGGTAGAATGTTTGAGGAAGTTTGTTGATTTTTTTCCCCCTAAAGGTAGAATGTTTGAGGATGTTTATTGTCTTATTGTTTCATTTTCCAAAGAATGCTATCTTAATGTTAAAATAGATGAAAGGTACATCCAAGTGTAACTTACCCAATATAATGTGCCTGCTCTTTGTGAAAGACAGGATGGTCTCAAGAAATTATTTTCTCTGTCCTCCAGACTGCTGGCTTTCTGCTAATAAAGCTTGGATTGGATCTCTCCCTCTCTGTGATTGACTACAGTGACAGGCAGCAAACCCTCATTTCGGTTTGGCAATATACACAGAACATGAGGCAGTTCAAACAGAACAAGAGGATACTGAGTGGTTTAAAATCTGGAAAGGTGTGTGCCAGGGTTGTATCTATCCAGTATACTTACTCAATCTATGTTCCTCTGCTATTCATAAGGTTTAAAGTGACTAAATATTTGGAAGTAGTCCGTCACTCCTTTTTTCTAATCTATATTCATCTGGAAGCTCATCTGAAACCTGTCCACCATAGGTGACCCTGTTGGTATTTAAAATACCAGTGACATAGTTTCCAGAATCACAGCAACTCACAAACCACCACAGTACGACAAACTGACAGACAAGTTGGAACATACTGTCAGGAAGGACTAGTCGCTGAAGAAGGATATCATGTTTGGTAGGGTGAAGGGTCAGAGAAAAAGAGGAAGACCCCCAGCAAGATGGATTGGCCAAGTGGCAGCATCAATGGGCTCAAACGTGGCAACAATAGTGAGGTTAGCTCATGACTGGGTAGTGTTTCATTCTGCTGTGCATAAGGTCACATGAGACGGTACCAACTTGATGGAACCTAACAACAAAAACAATTCAATCTGTATACTGAGCAAATAATCTGAGAAACTGGACTATATAAAAAGAATGGAGCATCAGGACTGGAGGTAGAAGGCTCATTAACAACCTCTTGGATATGTAGATGACATCACCTTGTTTGCTGAAAGACTGGAGGAGTTGAAGCAAGTGCTAAAGAAGATGAAAGACTACAGCTTTGAATAGGGATTGCAATTCAATGTAAAGAAACCAAAAGTCCTCACACCTGGATCAATAAACAGCATCGTGATAAACAGAGTAAAGATAAAAGTTGGCCAGGATTTAATTTTACTTGGACTACCAGAAGAATACATAAATTTGTTTTAGAAGAAATACAGCTAGAATGCTCCTTAGAAACAAAGATGGCCATACTTTGTCTTATGCACTTTGAACATGTTATCAGGAGGGAGCAGTACCGGGAAGAGGACATGATGCATGGGAAAGCAGGTCAGTGAAAGAAAGGAAATCAATCCCAACAAGACGGATTGACACAGAGGCATCAACAGTGGGGACAAACATAACAATAGTGCAGGATCCGGCAGTGTTTTGTTCTATTGTGCACAGGGTCACTCAATGGCACCTAACAACAATGAGATAAGACAGAGCTTAACACAGTGACTTGACTATGGTCACCCAACCAAATGGCAGAATTGGAATTGGAATCCAGATTTGCTTGGATCACAATCTCAACATCAGGATCACTATCCTGTATGACAGAAAGCCTGAGAATGGAATTCAAACTCTTTAGTCTGGCTCAAAATTCTTCACGTCCTGAAGTGACCCTGACTGATCTTTTTGTATCTCATCTTCCTGTCCTTGTACTCAGTCACTCCTTGCCCTACACACTGAAAATTGCCTTGATGACGTTTAACACTCTCAAATGCTACCATTGGAGTCCTGGTGTGGTGTTGTGTGTTAATGCGCCAGACTGCAAAGCCGTTTGAACTGCATGGTCGGTGGCTCAAGCTCACCAGCTGCTCCTCGGAAACCCTATACAGGGTTGCTAAGGGTCGGAATTGACTTGACAGCACTTAACAATAACAACAATGCTACTATGCTCTGTCAATCCTACTTACCTTTGCAAGAGCTCTCCTCTGCCAAAACATGTGTTCAATCTATTGTGGTCAGCAGTTCAAGCTCACCAGTTGCTCCTTAGAAACCCTATACAGGGTCGCTATGGGTCAGAACCAACTCAATGACACTTAACAATAACAACAATCCCTATTTTGTAGAAACTTAAGCTTGCAGAAGCCACATGACTTATCCAAGGTTATAATTATGGTTGAAGACCTGGTGTGGCGCTGTGGGTTAATACGTCAGACTGCAAAGCCGTTTGAACTGCAAGGTCAGCGGTTCAAGCTCGTCAGCTGCTCCTCAGAAACCCTATACAGGGTTGCTATGGTTTGAAAGTGACTCGATGGCACTTAACAATAACAACATATTTGTGTTTAGTAGCCCAATGCTTAACCCACTACATGAAGAGGGCTGCTAAGGTTATATATAGTTAGTGGCTGGCAAAGGAGAATTAAAACTCAGCTTTTCCTGCTCTGCTACCATACCTTGACACTTGGCTGGAAGGCAAGGACAAAAGTTGAGGTTCTCTTGGGTGCACCCATATTCTTCCTCCATCAGACCCAACTCTAGAGGTGAGGGGATATACCCCAAGGCAGTTTCCAGAATCCTAGAAGCAGGAACTATGGACCCCAGAGGAAGAAGACTAGATTAAAGAGACTTCCTGTAAAAGAAGAGGTTGGGCATCCTGCCCATCCTCACCCGGAAGGGGGATGCTGGTAGGGTCATTACTCTTCCTGATTTCTGGCTTCCTTCAAAACTCTGGGAATTTACTTGGCTTCAGCAACTTCCTGTTTCCCAGAATCTCTCATCAAAAATATTTTTGGCTAGGCCAGGGATGCCTACAGGCCAAGATAAGCCTGGATTCCTGGGTCTAATCTCTTTTTCTTGGCTTTCAGCCACGTTAGCATGAGGTCCATCAAATGTTGTGCTGGTAAAGACTTGCCAGCCTGCACAGCATAAGTTGGCTTTTTTATGGTGGGTACCATGTTCTCAGAGGGGAAGGTGGGTATAAGCCTTAGTAGCAATACGTTGTCGTCCCTGTTTAAAATCCTTACAGGATTTCTTGTAACCTTTACAACAAAGGTCTCAGTCCTTATCAGAAGTTATTCAAGATCTGAATCGGCTTCCCTCAACCACTCAGATTCAGTCTTCCTTCTCATCCAGTGATTGAGTGAATGTCCCTAAGTATGGCACGTACACACCCACCTCTAGGCATTTACTTGTGCTGTTCCCTTTGACCAGAGAGCCAGTCACTTGTTTCCTATCTAGTCTTTCAAACCCAGCAAAGCTATTGCTTTCTCTGGAAACTCTTCCCCTCTGTGCTCTTGGATGCTCTCCTAACACTCATGGACAACCCCGTGACAGCACACATAGCAATGCAATGAAGCAACTTCCATGTCGGTCTGCACCTCCTTCCATGAATGTGGGCTCCTCAGGGGCAAGGATGCCATCGGAGTTATTTCTGTGGGCCGGACAGATGAGTGAATGAGTAAGATGCATTCAGACCAGGGGTTGCAACACAATTGGCTTCAGCATCCAAGTAAGTCAGAGAAATTGGTTAAGTGGGCCTGTGTAAGACAATAGGAAACAGGAGAGATTGTAGCAAGCTGGACAGTGAGTAACTTGCCTAAAGGCATTAAAATTCAATTGAAAAGAATTGGCGGGTGAACTTCAGTCTTTAATAAAAAAAACAACAATAATAGATCATTTGCGCCAAGAAACACAGTACAGTGGTTCTGGGTAGACTTTGGAAACAAGCTACTGCATTTGAATCCTGGTTCTCCCGCATGTTAGCTATCAGACTTTGGTCATGTCACTTAAATTCTCTAAGCCTTAGTTTTCTCACCTGAAAAATAGAAATAATAATAATGTTATTATTATTATAGGATTATTCAAGGAGTGATTATTTGAAAAGTATATAAAGTAGTGTCTGACACATGGGAAACACCCTAGAAGTGCTAGCTGTTGTTATTCTTTCATGGTGCTCCCATATTCCTTCAGGTAGTCACAGAGGGCCTCTCTGAGAAGGTGACGTGTAAACTGAAGCCTAGCTTTTGATGAGGAGCCATCATGCTGAGCTCTGGGAGAACATACTAGACAGAGGAAATGGCAAGGGGAACGGTCCCAAAGTGGGAACGGCATGGCTATGTCTGAGGAGTAGAAAGAAGCCAATGAACTGGAGTGCAGTGAACAGGAGGAGAGGGTAGGCAGGGGTCAGATCATAGAGGGCCTTCTAGGCCATGGAAAGAAGCCTGGGTTTTATTCTGAGTGTGATGGAAATCTACTGGAGGAATTCAAACCAGGAGAGGGTGGGGCTTATATTTTAATGAGATTCTCTGGCTGGTGCGAGTAGGAAGGATTTCAGTGAAACAAGTGGGACACAGAGGCCACGGAGGAGGTCACTGCAATGAAATGATGGCGGCCTTGACTAGGGTGGGAACAGGGGAAGTAGGAACACGGTTGGTATGAAGGTTAATTTTGTGTATCAATTTGGCTAGGCTATGGTTTCCAGTTGTCTGGCCAGACACTAGTCTAGTTGCTGTCATGTTGTAATTATATGTGTTTAAATCAATCAGCCTTGGCTAGAGCAGATTAGCTTCCAAAATGCAATCATCTTACATGCAATGCAATACAATATAATCCCTAATGTACTTTCCCTAATGTAATGTGGAGTCCTATTGTGGTGCTGTGGGATACGCACTGGACTGCTAACCCCAAGATCAGCAGTTCAAACCCACCAGTCGTTCCTTGGAAACTCTATCTAGGGTTGCTATGAATCAGAATTGCACTTAACAACATGGCACTTAACAACAACAACAATGGAATGTCATCAATCAGTCCTTTGAGGTTTTACCAGTGTAGGTGGATCTTAAACTTAATCACTTTTGAGTTATAAAAAGACATAGTTTGTTCATCAAAAAACTTTATCAACAAAATGAAGAGCAACCTACAAACTGGAAGAAAATATCCAGGAACCATACATATGATAAGTATCTGATATCCAAAATATATATTTTTAAAACCTTTTTAAAAATCTTCTACAAATTAACAATAAAAGGACAAATAACCCAATTATTTGAAAATGGGCAAAGGATTTGAACAGACCAGAAAGGATACTCAAATGTTCAACAAGTACATGAAAAGATGTTCAGTTTCATTAGTCACTGTTGTTCTTAGGTACTATCAAGTCAAGTTTCAACTCATAAAGATCCCATGTGGCAGATTAGAACTGCCCCACAAGACTGTAATCTTTAAACAGGTAGCTAGGTTGCAGTTTTGAACTGCTGACCTTTATGTTAGCAGCTGAGTGATTAACAATGGCATTGCCTGGGCTCCTCAATAGGCACTAGCCATTGTTGTTGTTAATGTTAGGTGCAGTCAAGACGGTTGTGACTTATCGCAGCCCTATGCACAAGATGAAGCATTGCACGGTTATACGCCATTGTCACAATTGTTATGTTTGAGATCATTGTTGCTGCCACTGTGTGAATCCATCTAGTTGAAGATCTTCCTCTTTTTGATGACCTTCCGTTTTCCCAAGCATGATGTCCTTTTTCAGGGAGTGGTCCTTCCTGACAACATGTTCAAAGTATGAGAGATAAAGTCTTGTCATCCTCACTTCTAAGAAGCATCCAGACGGTACTTCTTCCAACATAGATTTATTTGTTCTTCTGGCAGTCTGTGGTACTTTCACTATTCTTTGCCAGCACCATAATTCAAATGCATCAATTCTTCTCTGGTCTTCCTTATTCACTGTCTAACTTTCGCATGCATGTGAGGCGATTGAAAATACCATGGCTTGGGTCAGGTGCACCTTCGTCCTCAAAGTGATATCTTGGCTCTTGAACACTTTAAAGAGGTCTTGTGCAGCAGATTTGCCTAATGTAATACATCACTTGATTTCTTTTTTCTGAAACTTTTTATTATGAATTGAGTGAAGGTTTACATCATTTTATTTCTTGACTGCTGCTTCCATGAGCATTGGTTGTGGATCCAAGTAAAATGAAGTCTTTGACAACAACGTTTCTCCATTTATCATGATGTTATTTATTGGTCCAAGTTGTAAAAATCATAGTTTTCTCTACATGGAAGTGCAATCCCCACTGAAAGATGTAGTCTTTGATCTGTACCAGTACGTATTTCAAGTCTTCCTCACTCCCAGAAAGCAAGGTTGTGTCATCTGTATATGTCAAGTTGTTAATAAGTCTTCCTCTAATCCCGATGCCACATTCTTCTTCATATATTCCAGTCTTTTGAATTTCCAGGATACAGACTGAGTAAGTATGGTAAAAGAATACAACCCTGAACTAATGAAACATGTGAACATCAGTCTCCACGACTCTGAGATTAGAAAAACTAAACAGTGCCCAGCTACCAATACCAATCATTCTGAAAGGGATCATATGAGAGGGCCACAGATAAAGTAGGAGAAAATGTGGAGCAAACATCAAAAGTTAAAACAAAACAAAATGGGTTTACTGCTCAGAAAGAAACTGGAGGAAACTGCGACAATAGTCCTCGACCATCCTTTAGGTTTGGAAAGCAACTCACCCTTATGGCCCAATTTTCAGCCACGCAGTAGATAGGTATATAGGATGGGACAACAACATTAGTAAGGTATGCTCACCATGGAATGGTCAATCATTCAAAATCAAAAGGGCAACATTTTCCTAAGGATGAAGTTGAGAAGGGATGGGAAGTTGGGTGCAATGAGAAAAAGAAGAAAAAATACTATACTGGTGCACACCTTTCCTGATTTTAAACCACTCAGTATTCCCTTGTTCTGTTCTAATGACTTCCTCTTGTTCTATGTACAGGTTCCACATAAGCACAATGAAATGTTCTGGAATTACCATTTTTTGCAATGTTATCCATAGTTTGTTATGATCCACACAGTTGAATGCCTTTACACAGCCAATAAAGCACAAGTAAACATCTTTCTGGTATTCTCTCCTTTAAGCCAACATCCATCTGATGTCAGAGATGATATGCTTCATTCTGTCTCCTGAAGCTAGCAGCTCCCTGTTAATGTAATGCTGCAACCTCTTTTGAATTATCATCAGCATTTTTACTTGTATGTGATAATGATGATATTGTTCAACAACTTTTGAATTCCATTGGGTCACTTTTCTTTGGAATGGACACTATTTGTTGGCCAAGTCTTCCAAGTTTCTTGGATAGATGAGTAAGTGCCTCCAGCGCTCCATCAGTTTGTTGAAATTTTTCTATTTGTATTCCGTCAATTCCTGGAGACTTGATTTTTACCAATGCCTTCAGTGCAGCTTGGACTTCTTCCTTCAGTACCAATGGTTCTTGATCATATACTCTTAGGCTGTGTTCTCTAGAGAAACAAAACCAGTGAAACTTATATAGGCATAAGAAAAGTTTTATCAAGGAAATGGTTCATAACTGTAGAATCCTACGTCCCCATTGGAAAAGGGCAAATTTTTCCTGTGTGTCCATTATATTATGAGCAGACCACACCCCAAGGGAATATCCTTTCAATTGCTTAGCTGCTCATTTCCAATATCATAGAGTTAACTGTGTCTGTATTGGAATTCACCATGAGGTAACCACAAATCAATTCCCAAACCACTGAGAGTCCTGGGCCAGTCAAGTTGACGCAAAACCTTAACTATCACATATGTTATCTCTTGAAATGATTGAACATAGACCAATTCTTCTTGGTACAATGACTCTGTGTATTCCTTCCATCTTCTTTTTTTTTTTTTTTTAATTTAAGGTTTTTATTGTGGATTAAGTGAAAGTTTACAGGGCACATCAACAGTTTCACATTCAACCATTCATATAACTTGTTTCATTACATTGATTATAATCCACCCCCCATATACAATCAGTTAAAAAAAAGTATTTCTCTCTATCCACTTTAGCTTTTTAAAACACACACAAACAAAAAACCCCCACTCAGACATATATAATAATTTACATCTCCAAAGGGCACATTCTGCAAGTCTGCTCCTGGCCACCAGTTCTTAGTCCTTTTCTTCTTAGTTGATGAATCTAGAGTCCTCAGCCGCTCCCCCTCTCCATGCCCCCATCTCTGGCGCTGCTGCTACTCTGGATAAGATCCCGCATTCTATTTGTACGTTCCTCTCTTGATGGTCCTAGGGTCCTCCAATTCTGGACTGTAAGATCAACCACTCCCCTTTTTTTTGTTACAAAACTTCTACCTTTACAAGTGTGACAGTCACAATTAGTCATGATAACAGTTATTCACTATTGAATCTTACAAATCATATCCCCATCTCCTTTCACCAGACCCATCTAGACAAGATGATAGCTCTTCAGTGGGGACTCTTTCTTTCCCCCGACACTCTTAAACTAAGCTCCTTGAAACCTTGTAAGCCAGTCATTTCGTGCCTTTATTGTCCCCTCATTTTAGATAGCCAATGTCTAAGTTGCTCATCCCTATCTACCCTGTGCACAGAGCAGATAGCATTGATACTTGATTTGAAGACTCTTTCCCTCTCTGTTGGTATTTAGAGTAACTACCACTCTGA
>NW_006408565.1:11549777-11551189 GCF_000296735.1 Chrysochloris asiatica | reverse complement strand
CCCCCAGCTGTGAGCCTTCCAACCTTCTAAGTATTCCTTTATATGTGGTTCAGAGTTCTGGGACCATCCCCTGAGCCTGCTTGGTCAGGTATTGTATGTTGTTGTTGGCTACACGTCCACCTGATCCACCATCTTGTTTGTTCTCCCCATCTTCTTTTGATGCTTCCTGTTTTCTTCAATATTTTGCTTATGTTGTTGTTAAGTGCCATCAAGTTGGTTCCAGTTCATAGTTACCTTGTACAGAATTTCCAATGAGCTTTGCACTGCCTACCATGTAGTTCACAGTCCAGTGCTGATCCTACAGCACCACACCCTTCAATATTGCATCGAGGCTTACATTTTTTTCTTCAGTTGTTTCAGCTTGAGAAATGCTGAAAGTATTCTTCCCCCTTGGTTTTCTAACTCCAGATCTTCATACATTTCATTATAATACTTTGTCTTCTCTAGTTTTCCTTTGAAATTTGCTGTTCAGATATTTTACTTCATCATTTCTTCTATTTGCTTTAGCTTCTGTATGTCAAGAGCAAGTTTCAGAGTCTTAGGGAATTGCAAATCAAACCTACAATGAGATATCATCTTAACCCCATGTAACGGCAACTATAAAACAAATGCTATTATTAATGGATGTTTAAAGCAGTTTCTCTTCATTTTGAGTTGTGCCCCATCAGCATATGAAGGTCCCCAGGGCTTTACTCCATTCACGTCATTGTGGTCATCTCTACTTTGAGGAGGCAGCTCTTTCCCAGTCGCATTTTGAGTGCCTTCCAACCTGAGGGGCTCATTTTCTAACACTAAATCTGGCAGTGTTTCTCTGCTATGAATACATAAGGTTTTCAGTGACTAAATATTCCTTCTCCCTATTCTGTCTTCATCTGGAAGGTCATCTGAAACCTGTCCACCATGGGTGACCCTGATGGTATTTAAAATACCGGTGACATACTTCCAGAATCTCAGCAACTCACAAGCCACCACAGTACAACAAAGTGACAGATTAGTGGTGCTGTCCGAGAGCAGACATTGCTATATTTGCTCTTGGTCTATTTTAAACATGTTGTCATTGTTGTTAAGTGCTATCAAGTTGGTTCAGACTCATAGTGACCTTGTATAGGGTTTTCAAGGACAGGCTAGTGGGCTTGAACTTCCAATCTTGCATCTGGAAGTCCAGTGCTTATCCTACAGCATCACACCAGGACCCCATTTTAAACTTTAGTTTCTTTATACATTTAACAAGGAGAAATGAGTTATTGAAACCAATAAAGCAAGAAGCCAAAACAATCTCCATTAGATTTTTTATTGGTCTGTTTTAAACCATGTTGTTGTTGTTGTCAGGTGCCATCAAGTCGGAACCAACTCATAGGGGCCCCATGCACAGCAGAACGAAACAATGTCCGATCCTGGGCCAACCTCACTAC
>NW_006408565.1:11503386-11548209 GCF_000296735.1 Chrysochloris asiatica | reverse complement strand
CATGTTCTTCCCTTTTGGTTTTCTAACTCTAAATCTTTGCATATTTTATTATAGTATTGGCTTTATTTTCTCGAGCTGATCTTTGAAATTTTCTCTTCAGCTCTTGCACCTCTTCAATTTTTCCATCTTAAACCATAGCCTATTAATATTCCTGGAAGTCAAACACAAAACTGGAGTCATGACGTGGCACTGTAGGTTAGTGCTCTGGACTGCAATGTTGGTTTAATCCGCAAGGTTAGCAGTTCAAACTCACCATCCACTTCTCAGAAACCCTATACAGGGGTCACCATGAGTTGGAACCAAACTGACAGCACTTAAAACAACAACAAAACACAAAACCAGATTAACAAAACAAGAAGTCAAACAAAGCACTAACAACACTTACCATAGGCTGACCTCTCAAACAAAGCAGGATGCTACTCAAGGGACAATGCTCCCATCCAGCCAGGAAAGGACTAAGCAACAACACACACACACACACACAGTCCAGCCAGGAAAAGACTAGAGGGGTACTTGGTGTAAATGAGAGAGCAGCTTTACGCTAACAAAGCAAGAAGCCAGACCAATAGCAATACAGACGCTGACATAGGTTTAAGCCACTCACTCATATACCGTATGCCTTAAGGCTTAGATAGGAGTTCTATCACTAAAACAATGGTGACCCTACTCAGGAGACAAGCTGATATTGATGCTCCCATTTAGCCAAGAAAGGACTAAGGAACAAGAAACACTCCCTATCCAGCCAGGAAAGAACTAGAGGAATACTCAAGGGGTGACTCAGAAGACCAAGTTGTTGGCGATCCCTAAGGAGAAATCTCCAGGTAGTCACTTACAAGGGAATCAACTACAATGTGATTGTGTCTGACGGGCCACAGAGCCACAGGCAACCTTGGGTCCTACGTTGGATGCTAATTGTTACTGTAAAAAGTGGACTCTTGATGCCTGTCCCACAGAGAAATCAATTCCTATGAGTCAGAGGTGTGGCAAAGCAAGCAATGTTTAATGTATACTAGGAACCCTGGTAAGGTAGAAGGTCAGAGAAAAAGAGGAAGACCCCCAGAGAGATGAATTGGCAAAATGGCAGTATCAATGGGCTTAAGTGTGGCAACAATTGTGAGCTTGGGCCAGAATTGGGCAGTGTTTCGTTCTGTTGTGTATAGGGTTGCTACGAGTTGGTACCAACTTGATGGCACCTAACAACAACAAATCCTGGTGTGGCGCTGTAGGATAAGCATCTGACCAGAAGATTGGTTTGAACTACAAGGTTGGCAGTTGCTTCTTGGAAACTCCATACAGTGTTGGTATGAGTTGGAACTGACTCAACAGCACTTAACAACAACACAGAGTCCAGGTATGGCAAGGTATGATAAGTTGTTGTTGTTGTTAGGTGCCATCAAGTCGGTACCGACCCATAGTGACCTTATGCACAGCAGAATGAAACACTGCCTGATCCTGGGCCACTACTCACTACTGTTGCCACACTTGAGTCCATCTATGCTGCCACTTGGCCAATCCATCTCATTGGGGGTCTTCCTCTTTTTCTCTGACCCTCCACCTTACCAAAGATGATATCCTTCTTCAGCGACTGGTCCCTCCTGACAATATGTCCAAAGTATGAGACACGAAGTTTGGCCATCTTGGCCTGTATGGAGCACTCTGGCTGCATTTCTTCCAAAGTGGATCTATTGGTTCTTTTGGAAGCCCATGGCACTTTCAATATTCTCCTCCAACATCATAACATAAAAGCATCAATTCTTCTACGGTCTTCCTTATTCACTGTCCAGCTTTCGCATGTGTATGAGGTTATTGAAAATACCATGCTTTGGGTCAGGCACACCTTAGTCCTCAAGCTGACATCTTTGCTCTTCAACACTTTAAAAAGGTCTTATGCAGCAGATTTGCCTAATGCAATACGTCCTTTGATTTCTTGACTGCTGCTTCCATGAGTGTTGATAAGTACTGGGCTGCAAACCACAGATCAGTGATTCAAACTTACCTACCACTCCTTGAAAACCCTAAACAGGGTCGCTGTGAGTAGGTCTTGTGCAGCAGATTTGCCTAATGCAATACATCCTTTGATTTCTTGACTGCTGCTTCCATGAGTGTTGATAAGTACTGGGCTGCAAACCACAGATCAGTGATTCAAACTTACCTATCACTCCTTGAAAACCCTAAACAGGGTCGCTGTGAGTCGGAACTGACTTGATGGTACTTATCAACAACAGTATACAGCAGGCAGAGGGACTCTAACGACTGCTTCCCTGAGGGAAGAGGGATAGGGGAAATTAAGAGATTTGGGGCACAGGTCCCAGGAAATCTTAAGAACTTTTTGTTGCTCTGTGTATCTCAGGTTAAACTGATCACTCCAGACTTGGTGTCTCCAATGGGCACATTTTATTCTTTCAGTTGTTGTTGTTGTTAAGTGCTTTCCAGTCGGAGCCGACCCATAACAGGGAGGTGTAAGTAATGGCTAATAGTAATGACTAATTACTTGCACAAAGAGAGTTATTTTGACCAGCAGCAGCATCAAGGGAAAAAAAAAAAAGTTTTTAAATAGCAACAACTTGCAAAGAAAAAAAAGGGGGGGGGTCTGATTTTTCTTATCTAAGAAGTAGAAAGCCTAGTAGACCTAACATCAGACAGACCAGTGTTTGTGTTTGTGCCCCAGCTATACCACTCATTAGCTGGGTTGCCCTAGACAAGTAATCTCAGCTCTCTGCAACTCCTTTCCCTAATTAGGAATTAAGAGATTAAAAAAAGCAGCTCTTCTAGTATCTGTGAGAATTGAACGAGGGAGTTTATGTAAGTGCCCAACCCAAACCGCACAGACGCTCCATCAATTACGGTGATAATTATCACATATTAAGGAATGTCAGTCTAGGGCTAGGCTCCCAACGTGGGGCCCCTGACTAAGAGAGACGTGAGATAGAACCTCCTTGATTTCTTCCTGGAAATCTACCTTGGGCCTGTTTGCCCCAAGCCTCATGCCTCCCCTCACTCAGTTCCCCATACTTTGCTGAGAACCTCCTCAAAAAGCCAACAGAAAGCTGTGTTTACTCTGTAGAGTGGCATCTCTGGGGAGGGAGGCGAGCAGAAATAAATCTTTCTGCTTTGGCTTGGAAAAACAGGCAGTTAATTACTAGGGTTCACAACAGCCTGCCTGCTAGGAAAACATTTGCCAAGCTGGCTCCATTGATTAACCCCTTGGCAGCCAGGGCTGAAGTAGAGGTGCCGGGTATGGGCTGCTTTGGTTGGGGAGGGGTGTCCAGAAGCTCGGGGGCTTCTGGGCATAGCTTCCAGAGCCTTCAGAGAGAGTCTCATACAGATGAAACATGCAGGAGGATGAACGGAATGACTTCAGCACCAGGGTTTGGAATTTACTTGACTTGCTTTGTTCAGTTCTGTTACCCACTACCCGTACCCCACCCTTAGATCCCTGCAGCAGGACGCCAGACCCCAGAAGCAGAGATAGGACTGAAAGCTCAGTCTTGGTTTTTAGGTATGGATAGTTTGTATCTTGTGTGGCAGTAATGACCCACCCTACAGGAAGTAGAAACTGCTCTCCAGGGTAGTGACTATTGTTAAGTATCATCGAGTCAGTTGCGACTTATAGCATACCCTTATAGGGTTTCCAAGGAGTGGTTGGTGAGTTTGAACCACAGACCTGTGGTTAACAGTCCAGTGCTTCTCCTACAGGGCCACACCAGAACTCTGCTATCCAGGGTTGTTGTTGTTAAGTGCCTTTGAGCCCTGGGCCGTATCTAGGTTAAAAAGTAACCTTAGTTGACTATAATTATTCACATGCACACATACTTGTACAGTTGCCAAGCCCTTCCCTGTGAGTTATCTCCTCCACTGAGCCCCACACTATGCCTGTGATGCAGCCCTTCAAGTCCAGGCTCCATTACTCATTGGCTGTGTAGCCTTGGGGCAATTGCTTCACTTCTCTGAACCTCAATCGCTTCATCTGGAAAGTGGGGAGAATAGACCCCCACCTAGACAGTTTTGTTGTGAGACTTAAATGAAATTATAGATCTAAAGAGTTCAATAGTCAGCAGATGTGACAGTCTTGCCCTCAAATTCTCCATTCTCCAGAAGAAAATGAGGTTGAGTGAGCTATCAAATCATAGCGGTCTAAATGTTAAAGTAATTGTTACACGAATGCAAAGTGAGCATATGTTAAAGTTGTGTTTCACTCATTGGTGAGGGAACATTCAGAACCAAAAAGCTGATTCAGAGGATTGATTCGTGATAGCCAATCAGACACTTAGGCTAGGATAAATCTGCCAGTTAGAGTCAAAACTAGCGAATGCCCTACTAGCATGGATAATTCTTTGGGGTTATCTGCTCTACTGATTAGAAGTCATATGTATCGTTGTTGTTGTTGATAGGTGCTGTCGAGTCAGTTCTGACTCAAAGTGATCCAATGCACAATAGAACGAAACACCACCTGATCTTGCAATCCTCACAATTGTTGCTATGCTTGAGTCCACTGCTGCTGCCACTGTGCCAATCCATCTCATTGAGGGTCTTCCTCTTTTATGCTGACCCTCCACTTTACCAAGCATGATGTCCTTCTCTAAAGACAGGCCCCTCATGATAGATAATAGGTCCAAAGTATGAGAGATGAAGTTTGGCCCTCCTGGCTTCTAAGGAGCATTCTGGCTGTACTTCTTTTAACACAGATTTGTTTGT
The DNA here is from genome assembly GCF_000296735.1 of Chrysochloris asiatica. Lineage (NCBI taxonomy): Eukaryota > Metazoa > Chordata > Mammalia > Afrosoricida > Chrysochloridae > Chrysochloris > Chrysochloris asiatica. The sequence goes on along the minus strand of NW_006408565.1, from coordinate 11,543,514 downwards.
TCTTCTGGCAGTCCATGGTACTTTTAATATTCTTCTTCAACACCATAACTCAAATGCATCATTTCTTCTATGGCCTTCCTTATTCACTGTTCAACTTTCACATGCATATAAAGTAATTGAAAATACCATGGTTTGGGTCAGGTGCATTTTAGTCCTCAAACTGACATCTTTACTCTTGAATACTTTAAAGAGGTCTTGTGCTGTCTTTGCCTAATGCAATATGTCATTTCATTTCTTGATGCTGCTTCCATGAATGTTGATTGTGGATCTAAACAAAATGAAGTCTTTGACAACGTCAATCTTTTTTCCATTTATCTTGATGTTATTTATTGATCCAGTGGTGAGGGGTTTGGTTTTCTTTACATTGAGGTACAGCCCATACCAACCCATCTTCATCAGTAAGTATTTTTAAGTCCTCTTTGCTTTCAGCAAGCAAAGTTGTATCATCTGCATCTCTCAGGTTGTTGATGAGACATCCTCTAATCCTGATGCCACATTCTTCTTCATATAATCCAGTTTCTCGGATTATTTGCTCAGCATACAGATTGTGTAAATATAGTAAATGAATACAACCATGACATATACCGTTCCTGATTTAAAACCACTTAGTACTCCCTTAAAGGAGCTCTGGTAGAGTAGTGGTTATGAATCAGGCTGCTAACCTCACGGTCAGCAGTTTGAAACTACCAGCTGTTCCGCAGGAAAAAGATGAGGCTTTCTGCTCCCATAAAGATTTACAGCCTCGGAAACCCTGTACAGAGTCGCTATGGGTCGGAACCGACTCCACGGCACATCACCACCACCACCACCAGTACTCCCTTAAGGAGCTCTGGTAGAGTAGTGGTTACGAGTTGGGCTGCCAGCCTTGAGGTCAGCAGTTCGAAACTACCAGTGGCTCCACGGGAGAAAGATGAGGTGTTCTGCTCCCTCAGTAAAGATTTACAGCCTCGGAAACCCTGTGCAGGGTCACTATGAGTCGGAACCGACTCCACAGTACTTAAAAACAACAACAGTACTCCCTTCTTCTGTTTGAATGACTGTTGGTCAGCTCCTCCTGAGCATAATTAAGTATTCTGCAATACCCATCTTTTGCAATGCTATTCATAGCTTGTAATGATCCACACAGTCCAAAAGCCTTTACATAGTCAATAAAGCACCAGTAAACATTTTTCTGGAATCCTGATGTGGCACTTACTGCAAGATAACATACTAGACCGCAAGGTTGGTTTGAACCACAAGATTGACAGTTCAAACCCACCAGTCGCTCTTCAAAAACCCTATCAGAGTTGCTTGACAGCACTTAGTAACAATATCAACATTTTTCTGGTATTCTCTGCCTTTGGTCACATTCCACGGCCTCATCTGAATCTGGCTTCAACCTCTGGCAGTTCTCTGTTGATATACTGTTGCAGCCGTTTTTAAATTATCTTCTACAAAATTATACTTGCGTGTATTACGGCAGGACAAAACTCAGTTATAATTTAAGTGTCTTTTAGAAATCTCAGATTTACACAATGCCTGGGCCCTAATCCACAGAGAGTGGAAAGTCAAGTCAAGTGCCCCTGGCTGGCTTGTTAGAAAATGCCCCTACGGAACAATGGAGGTCACACAGACTCTTCATTGTTTCACTGCACGTCTTGGATACTTACCTTCACAGAGTTAAATGTTGATTGGATAGGAAAAGGAAGGGTTGACCTCAAGCCTGTGGCATGAATCTGATTAAGAACACCAGATTGTGTTTAGTCTGAGAAGGCCAAGAGATGACTTAGTTCCACCACCACTTTAAGCAGATGGTTTAAAAAAAAGAAGAGCTACCCCAAACAGGACTGATCTAAGGCCATATGGTCATACCTAGAAGAGAAGCAGAGGTCTGACCTGACTCCCATTTTGGAGTTCTTGGCCTGTGCCCATGGCCTTGCCCCAGGTGGGGTTTGGTGTGGCAGGATATGGGCTCTGCATCCTGGTTGGAGTCTGGTTGGGTGGACTTAACTAGAGTTGGAGCTAACGCGATGCTGCAGAGCCTTGTGGGGGATTCTTCCAGATTTGGGGTTATTTGTGTGCTCAAGAAGGAAGCCCTGATAGCCCAGTGGTTAAAGGGTCGGGCTGCTTACCAAAAGGTCATTGGTTCAAAACTATCAGCTACTCTTTGAGAGAACAATGTGGCAGTCTGCTTCTGTAAAGATTTACAGTCTTGGAAACCCTATGGAGCAGTTCTGCTCTGTCCTACAGGGTTGCTGTGGGTTGGAATGAACTTGATGGTAATGGAGTCCTTTTTGGTTTGGTGCTCAAGAAAGTGAGAGCTTAGCCCCCAAGCCCCTGCAGCCTCCAGACCCTCATACCCCTTCACTGTGCCATGACACACCCAGACAGCCTAGTGCTAAAGCAACAAGATGGAGCAGATGGGTTTCCATGGTGATCATCTCCTGGAGCTCCCAGTGTCTCCTTTATTCAGGGCAGCAACAGAAGCGCAGCAGAAATAACATGGGTGCAGGAGGGAGAAACCCAAGTCCTGACCCCATGGGCCTCAGATAGGCAGCTTGATGCCCTGAGCAAGTCACTTTATTTCCCCTTGGGGCGGTGGAGGGAGAGAAGGATACCACTTAAGTGCCTACTTTGTGCCAGGCATGGTGTGCTGAATGCTATACTTTCACTATTTTATTTAATCCTTCTCCCAGCAAGCCTTTGAGGATATAGCTATCACTCTGCCTGTTTTACAGATAAGGAGAAATAACTAACTTGCCCAGGAACACATTTTCTTGAGAGAACCTGGGCTGTGCTCTTCATTACCGCACTATGCAAAGCTCCAGTCCCCTTTCTCCCCGAAGACTCGATCCATTTCTTCTGGAAATTTTGGGGCCCAGCCCAAAGAAGGAGAGGGGAGGAACGGAGATAGGCAAACACAAGGTGGAGCGAGGCAGACACTTTGTGGTTGCCCCTAGTTTCTGCCTGGGCAACTTGGCCAGTGTGACATCTAGCACCTCAAGCAGGGAGCAACCTCATACTCAGGCAACCCTCAGGTAACCCCCAGGCAGTCATGACATCACCATTGCATTGCTCAGAGGCTCTGGGATGCCCTCCAGAGTCCCTTGTCCTCAAATTCAGTCCAAGGCCTGCTTCAACCCTGCCCTGCAGGAAACAAGCCTTCCTTGGGAAACTTCCAATGCTGAACCAGAGCCCAGGCTGCTGCTTCTTTCTCTCTGCTGTCTACTCCCTCCTGTCCTGCCCCAAAGTGTCGGCTTCTGCCACACTGATTGTAGCTCAGGTACAGGACAGGGTTTCCTAGTGGCACTGAGGAGTCCTGAAGAGTATGATGGAGTCCTTGGAGCCTTTGGTGGCAGAGGAGTGGCTACTGAAAAAAAAAAAAAAAAGCCTATGGCAATTGGTTTGAAGTTGCTGAATGATCTCTCCCAGCTGGCAATGGAAACTGCTACAGATACAGCTCATTAGTGCTCCTCATCAAGCAGTGCCCAGGGCATGTGCCATCCCTGTTATCCCTTAGATACGACTCGGATTGGCAGAGCACAGAGATCTATTTTTGGGATGAGCCCTGTTCAGTCTTGCCTGCTAGGATGGCCTGCTTTCTCTTCCTCCATCCAAGCCTCAAGGGCAACTATGTGAATCCAGTCTAGACAAGTGCAGTCTTCAACTGGCCTGAGAGGCTCTTCTGCAGGGATGGAGATAGAAGAGAACTTGTGCTCTACCCAGAGTCCTCTCTACAGAAAAAAAGCACTGGAATTACACCCCTGTCCAAACATCTGACACCCATCTTTTAGATCACATTGCCATAGTATCAGCTCATCACTGAACACATGACGGCACTACATGAAAATGACAACTGCTCCTTCCTTGATTTCACTGACGAAGATTCGTCTATGATGTGCTCATAGTTGTTTTGTTTTTTAGTTTCTTCTCTTTCTACACTCAGCAGAGCAAGGTCACACAGTCTGCTTTGACTCATACCCTCAGCCATCAAGTTGATTCGGACTCATGGCAACTCTACCGGACCGAGTAGACCTGCCCCCTGGGAATTCTGGAAGCACACTGTCACATGGTTCTCCTGAGGAGAGACTGGTGGGTTTGAATCACTGAATACTTTAATCTTTGTTCAGTCTTTGCTCCTCCTTGATTCATGGAGCTTCTCAAATACGAAATCATTAGTTTTAACTTGCTCAATGATCTCTCATCTCTGGAAACTGCTGTGATTAATAAATATCCAGTGGTGCTCCCCTTCAAGTGGCACACAGGGCACATGCCTACCTGTCAAACCTTAGATGCACCTCTGGCCCTGGGCTGGGACTGGGTGAGCTGGAGTAGGATCAGGTGTCCCCGGAAGCCTCTTAGCAGACACCTTTGTCCTCTTGGATCTCCCAACTTTATCTATCCATCCATATACTCATTCAAAAAGTCTTGGTTAAACATTTATCACACTAGGGCTGGGAATGAGAAAGATGAATGAAACATGATTCCTAGTCTCAGAACTAAACTCCTGATCTTCTTCCCCTAGACTGTTCCTCCCTCAGTCCTGCCCATCTCGGTTGATGATGACTCCACCCTACTCTGTTCAAGTGAAACCACATATCCAACTAGTCAGACAGCTGTTCTTTTCCCTGGCACCAAATATACCCAGAACCTGATCACTCATTCCCCTTCCACCATTGCCACCCTGTCCAAATCACCATCATGACTCATGTGTATTCTGTCCCTGCCCCTACAGTCAACCTCTTCCTAATGCACTAAGCCCTTTCCTGCAGAGCTCCACGTAAGGACAGCCTTGTGTGCCTGAGTGAAAGGTATCAGGAGTGGGCCCCCAAAAGAGGAAGGGCAGATGGCAGAGAGGCCCACAATCCTCCCAGTCCCTTCACTCCTCCTCACTCCTCTCATCAATTGACTTTCTCCTCTCCACACTCACACACTCGGCAGGCGTGGCCACTGGGAAGCGCTTAGGATTTGGGTCAGGAATTCAGGGTTCAAATCCCTAGCCTACCACTTCTTAGTTGGGCCACCTTAGCAAGATGCCATTCCCTCTGGAGTGTCATTGTCCTCATCTGTAAAAAAAGGACCAAGATAAACCTCTGCTTTGAAGGGTTGCTGTGAAAATTCAGAGAAGCGGAGACTGTAGCAGTGGCAGTGGTGGTTGTGTGCCACCTAAGTGGTTCCAACTCACAGTGATCCTGTACAAGGTTTTCAAAGTTGTAAATCTTTACCAGAGCAGAAAGCCTCATCTTTCTCCCGCAGAGCAACTGATAGATTTGAACTACTGACCTTGCAGTCAGCAGCCCAGCTTATAATTCACTACACTACCATGACTCCTTCAAGGCTGTGGTACCTCCTGGCAAACCCTTAGGTGTGGCATCTACTGGTTATTACTATGAACAATCCGGGAACTTGGGAGTCCTGGTGTGGGGCTGTGGGTTAATTGCGCCAGACTGCAAAGCCATTTCAATTGCAAAGTCATGTTCAAGCTCACCAGCTGCTCCTTGGAAACCCCATATCGGGTTGCTGTGGGTCGGAATCGACTCGACGACACTTAACTACAATCAGGGAACTGGTTTGGAAGGAGTTAAGTGGAAACTTGGCCTTCTAGCCAAGAGCGAATCAGGGCTGATAGGGGAGGAGTCTTGCTGCCGCTGGGAAAGAGATTCAGAGGAGCCCGAAGCTGCTTGAGCGGCAGCAGGGGAAGACCCTGGCAGGGACTGGGGGCTTCAGGGCAGGGACTGGGGAAGGGAGAACTGCCCTCTATACTGTAATAGTTCTATTCCCGAGGGTACGGAGCCAGTTACTGGGGGTGTGAGGAGATGAGGCTATACTGCCCGAACAGGGAGGAAGAGAACCAGGACCAAAAGCCCTCCGATCCCCCAGGCAGGGGCCACCAGCTGCACCAAAGCCCTGACTCCCAACTGGCTCTGATGACCTACATGGGGTACTAGGTCTAATTTTGGCTCTAACCACAGGGCCAACAGCCCAGAAGAGCCTGCTAGCTGGCACAGGGGTGGCCAGGGCTGCTCCGGCAGGGGGTGGACTAGGAAGACCAGCCCTGTTTCCACCATCCTGCACCCTGGCCAACCTGCCCCTTGGAGAGTCCTCACCGGTCCTTCATGGCCTGGCAGACGGCCCTCATCTCGGACAAGGGCAAAGTCAGAGAGTGCAGTCAGAGGGGCAGAAGCCCCCAGCCTTGTAGTCTGGACAGGGGTTGCATCAATTTGAGCAGTTCCCAGGGGCAAAGGCTGGCTTGGTTATCCAAAGACTGAGGACTCAGAGTGTTGACCACAGGAAGGCAAGGTCAGGAAGCTGAGTCCCACCTGGCCTCCTTATGCCTGGCCTTAGTCTTCCCAAGGGTGCTGGGCTAGGCTGATTCCAGCCAGCTACTCACCCTCAGGCTCTTGCTCTTCCTGCTTCCTGGCTGAGGTCTCCCAGCATCTCCCAACCCGGGCTGTGGGTGGCCACATGCAGTTGTGGAGAAGGAGGCCCCTTTGGCTGGCACTCTCTGCCTCCTGGCTCTTCCTTATCTTCCTGGGGGGTCCCCCACTTCTCCGCCTGGCAGTGCCCCCCAGGCTTCCATCAGGGGTTCCTCAAAGCTGGCCTCGCTGGCTGGATACAGAGCTCCTGCAGAGCTTCTCTCAGCCTGGGGAACCCCCAGAAGATGCTCCTCGATCTTCTCAAACTCCCTGTGGCATTGGCTGCAACTGGGGAGCCTGTTTCAACACTTCCTGGTGCAGGGGTAGTGGCCTCAAGGTATTCGTGTACCCCGCAGCTGGACCAATTTCTGAAACTCATCATCAGATCCTGGCTTCCATCGAGGGTTCCCGCTACCACACATTCAGCCCTGGTGAGGCCTGTCTCTTCCTCTTCCTCAGCCTGGACACTCTGGCTGGAGAGCCCAGTCCAATGCCTCTGCAGTGGAATGGGGGTCAAAACCATCTGGTCCTCAGTCTCCACCCAGCTGCCTGCTCCAAGACCTTCCAACTGGGACAGGCTATGGTGGCTGAGGCCAGTCCTCTGGTGGACACCTTTCGACCTCGCTTCGATGTGGCCCTCCCACTTCTCCCTGAAGCCCACCCGTTTCAAGGTGGGGCTCCTGGCCAGCTGCAACAGCACAGTCCCCATCCTGAGGAGACCCTGCTAGCCCTGGCAGAGGAGAGAGGTGGGTGGCGCACAGCAGACAGCAACTCCTCTGCCTGCTTCTGGGATGGGAACTGTGAGCAGGACCCTGGACCTGAACAGTAAGTGGAACTTTCCCCCATGGGGGCTGGAACGGGAAGAGTGTGACAAGAAGGTGTACAGAGGCCAGGGTAGAAGGCAGGGCTGAGATGGGAGAACCAAGTGGTCCCAGCAAATTTGGGCCTCGGCTGCAGCAAGAGGGACTCAGGTTAGACAACAGAGAACACTTCCACCAAGAGAGTGATAGGATGCCAGGAGAGTCAAGGGCAGGTTTTAGAGTTCTCCGTTGAGGATCTTTACAAATGTAAAACATGACTTATTCTTACTTTCTTCCTTTCCCTCATTCCAACCCCTCCTTTCCTGGTATATTATTTAACCTACATTTGGATAGTGTCTATACTTTTATAAATATTAGCTTATAAAGAATGACAATAAAATATTACCAGATGCAGAAGCTCAAAAAGGTTAAGTAACTTATCTGAGGCCACACAGCTAGAAAGAGCACAGTCAATACTTGAATCCAGAACTGTCTGAAACCAAAGCCCTCAGAATTAGAATTCTGAGTTTTGAGAGAGAGTCTATGATCAACCCAATCAAAGACTCAGAAAGGCCATGAAGATTATTAATTGGTCATCACAGATGGAAGCTACCACTGTGTCGAATTTGGAACATTAACCTCTGAATGAAGTAGTCTTTGGTTACAGCAAGTCCTGGTGTAGCACTGTGGGAACCACAGGGTTGGCAGTTCAAACTCACTGGCGACTCCTTGGAAACCCTATACAGGGTCGCTATGAGTGGGAACCGACTCTTAACAACAACTTAACAACAACACTTAACAACAACATAGCAAGTATGACTGAGGTCAGACCTCACCTGCCAATGAGGGTGTTTAGAACATTATATAAGGAGCGTGAGCGCCTGCAGGACCTGGAAAACTTGTTCAGAAACTTCTCTTCACCATGGCTTGTTGGCAGTACACCTCTGGGAACAGAGCAGTTAACCCCTGAGCACCTCTGCGCTGCATGGCCAGGAGGCCAGCAGTTTCCAAAGGCTGACTGGGCAGACAAGAATTCAAGTCCTTCTGAGGTTGTCCAGGGCCCCTGGGGCAGAGGTTTCCCTCTATATCCCCCAAGGCAGGTCCAAATTGGAACCTGTCACTCTAGTATTCTACCCAGGCTTTCTCCCTCAGGTATCTCCCTATCTCCTTGTTCTCTGCTAGAACAACAGAGCCTATTCTGAGCTTCACGTTCCTCCCAGGAATTCTGCACATGGCCCAGCTCCATTTTTTTTTTTTAACCTCTGCTTGGGGCTGCTGGGAGATCTCCCCAGGCACTGCCAGCTCTGAGTTCAGACAGACACTCATGTTTGGGGGCAATGCTCTCTGGTCACCAGGCTCCTGCCTCTGAGCTTTTCTGATTATGTTGTTGTTGTCTTGGGTCATCAAGTTGATTTGGACTCACACTGACCCCATGTAATCTGTAATCTCCAGGGGTTTTTATTTCAAAATCACCCAGCAGCCGCTGGCAATCTGCTCCTAGAAAACCCAATGAAACCGTAGAAAACCCACCAGCCACTCCACAGAAACCCTATACAGGGTCACTATGAGTTAGAACTGACTCAGTGGCACTTAGCAACAACAACAATCTTCATGGGAACGGATCTCCAGTTCTTTCTCCTATGGGTCACAGGGTGAGTGTGAACTGCCAACCTTCCTGTTAGCAGCTGAGCACTGGTACATTTAACTATTGTTGCTTAAAGGAAGGGTTTCTTCTGGCTGACTTCTTTGTTAGGTACTGCCGAGTCCATTTTGACTCATAGGGACCCCATTGACAGAGCCCAGTTACCCCACAGAGTTTTCTAGACTGTCATCTTTTTAGGAGCAAGATCGCTGGTTGGGTTCAAAGTAAAAAAGCTATTTTATTCTGGACTTCTCTGAAAGTTACGATATTGCCTCATACACACACATACATACACACAGTTGTTGTTAGGTGCCATCAAGTCGGTACTGATTCATAGCAACCTTATTTATGCACAGCAGAATGAAACACTGCCCGATCCTGGGCCAACCTCACTACTGTTGCCACACTTGAGGCCACCTATGCTGCCACTTGGCCAATTCATCTCGTTGGGGGTCTTCCTCTTTTTCTCTGACCCTCCATGTTACCAAACGTGATATCCTTCTCCAATGACTGGTCCCTAATGATAATATGTCCAAAGTATGAGACACAAAGTTTGGCCATCCTGGCCTCCAAGGAGCACTCTGGCTGCACTTCTTCCAACACAGATCTGTTGGTTCTTTTGGCAACCCATGGCACTTTCAATATTCTCCTCCAACACCATAACTCAAATGAGTCAATTCTTCTACGATCTTCCTTATTCACTGTCCAGCTTTCGCATCCATATGAGGTTATTGAAAATACCATGGCTTGGGTCAGGCACACCTTAGTCCTCAAGCTGACTTCTTTGCTCTTCAACATTTTAAAAAGGTCTTGTGCAGCAGATTTGCCTAATGCAATACGTTGTTTGATTTCTTGACTGCTGCTTCCGTGAGTGTTGATAGTTGATCCAAGAAGAATGAAGTCCTTGACAACTTCAGTCTTTACTCCATTGATAAAAATGTTTATTGGTCCAATGGTGAGGATTTTTGTTTTCTTGACATTGAGATGGTAATCCATACCGAAGGCTGTGCTCTTTGATCTTTATCAGCAAATTACTGAATAATGTAGAAGCATCAAGAGAAGATGTACCAAAAGGAAATGGTTAATGTTCAACCATTTCAAGAGGTAGTATATGATCAAGAGCCAATGGTACTGAAGGAGGAAGTCCAAGGTGCATTGAAGGAATTGGCAAAGAACAAGGCACCAGTTTCTTATGCTTTCAATAAAAATTGAAATCTTTCAAGAAAGTGAGGTGGCACAAGAGGCACTCACTCATCTCTGTCAAGAAATTTGGAAGACAGCTATCTGGCCGACTGGTTGGAAGAGATCCGTATTTGTGCCCATTCCAGAGAAGTGACCCAACGGAATGCGGAAATCATTGGACAATCTCTTTGATATCCCATGTGAGCAAAGTTTTACTAAAGGTAATATAGAAACAATTGCAAGCATACATTAGCAGAGAACTTCCAGAGGTTCAAGCCGGATTCAGAAGAGGATGTGAAATGAGGGATATCATTGCTGATGTCCGATGGATCTTGACTGAAAGCAGAGAATATCAGAAAGATGTTTACCTGTGCTTTATTGACTATGCAAAGGTTTTCGATTGTGTGGATTATGATAAGTTATGGACAACATTGTGAAGTATGAGTATTCTGGAACACTTAATTGTGCTCATGAAGAATCTGTACATGGACCAAGAGGCCATGTTCGAACATAACATGGGAACACTGAATGGTTTAAAATTAAGAAAGGTGTGCGACAAGGTTGTATTCTTTCACCATACTTATTCAACCTGTATGCTGAGCTAATAACCCGAGAAGCTGAATTCTATGAAGAAAAACGTGGCATCAGGATTGGAGGAAACACATTAACAACCTGCGATATGCAGATGATACAACCTTGCTTGCTGAAAGTGAAGAGGACTTAAAACATTTACTGATGAAGATCAAAGAGCACAGCCTTCAGTATGGATTACACACATATGGGTGGCCCAATTAAGAACTGGGTCCAGACTTCAGGTCCAGACCCCAGATCTAACTCTGTATCCCCAAGGGACTACACACACACACACACACACACACACACACACACACACACACACACACACAGAGTAGGTGCAAACAGAGGTGTGTCTATGGAAAACAGTGTCTGTGCAATTCGTTTTAAATTGCTGAATGATCCCACAGCTGGCAATGGGCAAGTCCCATACCTGCCATAAGCCAGGTACACCTCTGAGTGCCGCTAGTTGTTTATTGGATTGATCTAAAATTGGACAGAACCAACCAGGTTTTCTAAGCAGCTTGGACCTGGACCACCCTCTGAGTAAAAGTTTTGAAAGGTTTATGTCCATCGGGTGAAACTGGGCAATTTCTAGTTGACCTCTGAACTTCAAAGACTTTCTGTCTTTGGCCTCATCCTACCTTCAGATGACAGGACTTAATGTCTGGGGTAGCTTCAGTCTCAGTTTCTCTGAAATGCCAAGCAATTAATGGGGCCAGAGACACACATAGCACAGGGACAGAGTGAAAAGGACAGCCACATGGCCAGTCCCCGGAAGGTGGCCTGAATAAACAAGAACTGACCTGAGAAAAAGGCAATTCACAGTCCCCTTCACAGGCACAATTCACCCAGCTGGCACTGGTGGGGAAGGAAGAGGGGAGAGGAAGAAGCTAACATTTGGGGAGGGCCTGACCTGGCCCTCAGGATTTACCAGGCATTTTATAGAAGTCATTGCTAATCCTCTCAAGCAGCCTTCAAGAAAAGCATTATCCCCATTTCAAGGAACAGGAAACTGAGGTTCAGAGAGAGCCTTTGGTGACCAGGTTCTCCCTCCCCCATGACCCCATTCACTTCTGATCATACACTTGGCAACAGTGGAGCTGGGACCGAACACTACACTTCTGGCTCCAAAGCCACAATGTTTTTCCACCTTGGTTGAATAGTCTCCTGTTGCTTTGGAACACGTTCTTACCATTTAAATCATTACTTATTCATCTTTATGAACAGGTAATTCATTCACATGGTACAAAACTCCTAAGGTATAAAGGGGTATACAGTTAAAAAGTCTCCATCCCACCCTGTTTCCCGACCACCCAGTACTCCTTCTGGAGGTAAACACACAATTTCTTATGCTTCCTTTTTAAGACACTCTCTGTCTGTACAAGTAATATGCATATATGTATGTTCTCCCCCACTTTTTTTGAAACATAAATTCAATGCACATTTTCAAGTCTCTTTGCCCATATTGTGAGCCTAGGGAGCCTAAGACTTCTAGGGAACATGAAAATATTTTAGTTTCTTTCCAAGTCAAAAAAAGAACTTTTAGCTAGAATAAAATCTTTTAATATGGAAAATGAATACAGTTGTCTTTATACCAATAGTTACAAAATATAATTTTTAATGGCGGGAGGGACTCATAAAGGCCAAGGTGGCTGGAGCCCACAGAAGTGACAGAGGATTGGAGGGCTCAGCTATGACTGTGTCTTCACTCCCTCAACCATCAGTGTCACCACCGATGTGTACGAGTCTGCTTCACCCCACCAGCCTCATAGGTGCTCATCCAGCCTCTGCTTACTTACTCCCACTGATGGGGACTCACCACCTCCCAAGGCCACCTACCAGATTTCTTCCCAGACAGCCCCTCGGCTAGAAGTTTTGCTGAAAAGAACCTCTTAAATATTTCTATATGCTAAGCCTGGGCCTATCCTCTCAAGTCACATGAAACATTCATTCACTGAGCACCCATTCTCGCCAAGCACTCTGCTGGGCCCTGGGGATACTGACACAAGGGAAATACAGCCCCTACTCTCAAGTTCTCTGTAGTGTAAGAGAAACAAAGGAGTCAGAGCTGCTAATGGTAATGACATAATTGTTAAGTGGAGGTGTCTTCCTAGCTTCTTTATGTGTTGCTGTTGTTAAGTGCCGTCGAGTCAATTCCAACCCATAGCGACCCTGTATAGGGTTTCCAAGGAGCAGTTGGTGAGCTTGAACTACCAACCTTGCAGTTCAAACAACTTTGCAGTCTGATGCATTAGCCCACAGCACCACATCAGGACTTGCTTCTTCATATAATAACCCTCAATTTCCTCATCTGTAGAATGGGATAACACTACATACTACCCATCTCTTACCATAGTTGTGAGAATAAAAGGAGGCAATGGATATAAAGCACTTAGAACAAGGTCCAGGAAAAGCTATAAAGGTACCTTGGGTCATTACTATTAACAGTGAGCACAGGGGCTATGGGAACACATAGAAGACTCAATCAAGGAGGCCTTCCCAGAGGAGGTGATGTTTGAGCTTAGACATTATGATTCAGTAGGAGAAACTTCTCGAGGCTAATGAGGGCTAAAGGGTCTGGTTTATTCAGCAGGGTCTTTGTGTCTTTGAACTCCCTGAAGCCTTAACCTTAGGGGTTTTCACTCTGTTGTAAAACTCTTGGTGGTGCAGTAGTTCAGATCTTGGCTGTTAAGTGAAAGGTTGACAGTTTGAACCTATCAACTGCTCCGCAGAAGAAAGATGTGGGGATCTGCTTTCATAAAGATGACAGCTTTGGAAACTCTATGAGGCAGTTCTACTCTGTTCTGTAGGATCACTGTGAGTCCGAATTGATTTGTCAGCAGACAACAACAGAAACAGAACTTGTGTGTGTGTGTGTGTGTGTGTGTGTGTGTGTGTGTGTGTAGCTGGCTGGGTGGCACTGGAGCTCTTTGCAAAGTAGGAGGTATCCTGGTGTTAACTTGTGGCTTCTTCCAGGAAAGCCTGGTGGATCCCTGCACTTTAGGAGGAGGAGAAAGAGGGTGGGGATCCTCTGGGAGATTCCTAAGCAGAAGCTCTGGAGTGGTTCAAATAACTCAGGATTGGGAATTGGCACACTTGGGATCTGGTCCTAGCTCTATCCCAACCCTTTCTGTGACCCTAAGCCAGTCCTTGGCCTTCTATGGGATTCAGTTTCTCCATCTGCCCAGTGGGAATTGACTCAGAAGCTTGCTAAGCCCTGCCATGTCTACTTCTTGAAGATTCAGGCTCAGAGCCAGGTGGGCTGTAGGTCCTAGGACCTTCTGGGACCTACCCATCAGCTCTGCTTTTAGGAACTGTGAGACCAGGGCCCTGGGTCTCTCCATCCCCGCTGGGTCATGGACATTGGTGCCCTGAGTGGAGCAATTCTAAGGAGGGGGCTCTGAGGAGGCTGCTCCTCCCCACACGGCACACCCAGCCTGACTGTGGTCCTGAGGCTATGAGGAGGGGTGGGGGTGGGGGGGTGGGAGGAACAGAGGAGGCCTGTCCTGGGCAAGGGAGCCTCTGGGCAGCAGCTTCCTGCGTGGTTCCAGGCTAGGGGCCCAGCCTACCTCATGACAGAGAAGCCTTTCATGGGCCTGGATTGTCAGGTCAGGAAGGACTGAGGGTGGAGGCCACTCAGGTGAAAGGCTGCCTAAGGCAGAGTGGTGGGAGAGCAACCTGGACAAGACAGACATGCAAAGGTTATCTCTAAGGTATGACACCTGAAGGGGGTGCCGATGAGCAGTTTCTAGTCATCATTGAAGTTTCCATCTCCAGTGAGAGATGATTCCCCATGCAAAAACAAATCCTTCCATATTTGAGGTCTTTGTGGGTTAAGGAGGAACCCCGGTGATACGTTGGTTAAAGAGTTCAGCTGCTGACCCAAAGGTCAGCCGTTGGAACCCGCCATGGAAGAAAGGTGGACAGTCTGCTTCATGAAGATTTACAGTGTTGGGAACCCTGTGGGGCAGCTCTCCTCTGCCCTCTAGTTTCTCTATGAGTTGGAATTAACTCAATCGCAGTGGGTATGGCCTAAGGCAGGCAGTGTGATCTTACTGTGCTGAGTGAAGAAAAGAAACTGAAAACAATGGTTTTGAGCACATCCTAGATCAGTTTTCATCAGTGAAAGCAAGAACAGTGCTGTTGTAATGTTCACGTAGTGCCATCATGTGTTAAGTAAAAGTTTAATGAACACCTTGACTTGCATTTGTCTGCTGATATTATAGTAAAGTGATCTAAAAGATGGGTTTCAGATGTTTGGGCAGGGGTCCAATTTCAGTACTTGCATGTTGTTGTTGTTGTTAAGTGCCGTCAAGTCAGTTCCGACTCATAGTGACCCTGTATAGGGTTTCTGAGAAGCAGCTGGTTTGTTTGCACCGCTGACATTGTGATTAGCAGACCTATGCCATAGCGCCACACCAGGACTTCAGTGTTTGCCCTAAGCACTGTTTTCTGTAGTTATGTCTCTGCAAACAGGCCTTGGAAATAAGAGAGCTCCCCTCTCTCCATTTTGCAATTGAGGAGATGGGGGCGCAAGAAGGGGAAGGGAGGCATCTGAGGCCACCCAGGGCAGAGCCAGATCTACGACCCAGGGCTCCTGCCTCCTACTCCACCCATGAGTGTAGTAGGTGGATGTGAGGCCAGCATTTGTGTTGGTGTGAGGTTGTGCGTGTGACCACGTGAGAACAGGTGCACATTGTGAATTTGGGAGCGTTGATGGAAGGTGCTATGGGGTCATTGAGGGACCCAGCCCCCAAGTGAGGGTGGAGGGAGCTGTCTCAGACTTCATGTGTGCAGGATACCCTCCTGTCCCTCCTTAGGACCCACCACATGGTAACGCTGCCCAAGGCCACCTTCTGCCTCATCCCAGGCCGCTGCACTGATGCCTTATGGTTCCTCCAAGCCCTACAGGTACAACCCCCGACTTGGGCACCCTCCACCCTGTCCTCCCCACCCCTGAACTGGTCGGCTACCCTGGAGCCAGGTCAATGGGCAAGGCCTGAGAGTGCCCATTACCTTACTCTGGGGCTCAGCTGTGCTGTGGCCACATTCACCATACCCTCCGCAGAACATCACTCCTCCCCCTCAAATAAGCCACCACTTTCCTCTCCTCTGCCTCTTGCCCACCACAGCTTGGAGATGGGACAGGGTGAGCATGTGCAAGGTGGGACTGGTGGCCCCAGTTAACCCTTCACCCCCAGGCTGGCTGCATCCCTGTGCTTCTCAGCCCCCGATGGGAGCTGCCCTTCTCTGAGGTCATCGACTGGACCAAGGCAGCCATTGTAGCCGACGAGAGACTTCCACGACAGGTAGCTCAGAGCCCTGCCCATGGGGTGGAGAGTGAATCGAGGACATGGGAGGGACTCAGGGATCCCAATCCTTGTTCTATTCCCATCTATGTATATTGATGCATTTGCCCCCAGATAGGGCTCCCATTGAATCAGATGGAAACAGAGACTCCTGAAGGTTCATGGGAGTGAGCACTGGCTGCAAGTCAGGAGTCCAGAGTGCCTGTCCTCTCTGACCAGAGCAAGTCCTAATATTCTTTCAGCTTTAGTTTGCCAATCTATACAATGGGATAAGTTAGCCCGGATGCTCTCCAGGAGCCCAGCTTCAGAGGCCTATGACTATTTAAATACCCAATGTAAGAAAGCAGAAAATCCAAAATCACAGGGCCTGGGGTGGGAAAGCAAAATATAAATATACACAGTTACTTTTGAATCCAATGAAAGAAATTTGCCTGGCTCTGAAAAACACACATTTGAGCCTTTTTTGAATCCCCTAAGAACTGAGACTGGTGTGGGAGATTAGTGACAGTTGTTACCATTTATTGAGCTTCTACAGTTTGGCGGGCACTGTTCTAATCTAGATAATCCCTGGTATCTAGTGTAACCCCCACAGTCCCCTGAGGGAGATACTTCTATTCTCATTGTACAGACGAGGAAACAGCCTAAGAGAGGCTAAGTAACTTGTCTAGTCACACGGTTACTTCTTGTTATTAAGAGGACTGTCAAGTCAGTCCTGATTCATAGCAACCCTGTATAGGGTTTTTGAAAAGCAGCAGGTGGGTTTGAACCGCTGACCTTGTGGTTTGAAGTCCAGCGCTGATCCTACAGCGCCACGCCAGGAGTCCACACAGTTACTAAGTATCATTTAACTCTTTATCACTATGTTACCTGAGGCTTAACCAAGGGGGTGCACCCTGGAAAAAGGACTTCTAGTTCCCAGGTCTGGGTTCCCCTCTCAGGATCAATCAGGGTCTGATGAAGCTCTTTGGCTACTCCTCTTCTCCCTCTGTGCCCCAGGTCCTGGCTGCCCTACATGAGATGTCCCCCACACGGGTGCTTGCTCTGCGTCAGCAGACCCAGTTTCTATGGGATGCCTACTTCTCCTCCGTGGAGAAGGTCATTCACACCACTCTGGAGGTGAGGGGGCTCCCTGCTACCCCATGACTCTTCCTTATCCCCATCCCATCTCCATACCCTCTGTCCAGAGACCTTACTTCCCCTGCTTGTGTTTGGGATCCCCCCTTGAAGATGTCTCTGGGGCATATGTGAGACTTTTCTGAAAGACTGTGGACTATTTCTTTCTCCATCCTGGGCCTCAGCTTCCCCATCTGTAAAGGGAACTGTGGTGACAAATAGATTTCAACTCATGCCAACTCTGATGGATCAACAATGGCTGCCTAGGACCCTGTTTCTGGTATGAACAGCATGTCATTTTGGTGACTTCGGGCCCCAAGTGAGGAAGAGAAAGGAAGCTTTCCACCTCCATTTGCCTCTGGAACATCTTTACTGAGTGCCCCCTATTAGGCCTCTGCATCTGAACCCATCTGCCCTCAGGGACCTGGCGATGCTGCTGCCACTCTCCCCGGAGCCTGAAGGGGGCAGTATGGAGCTATACTTCCTAAAACTGAGTTAGGATCTGAGGCAAGGCCACACTGGGTCACTCACTGCCTCTCTCATTTCAGATAATTCAGGACCGGATTTTTGGAGCTTCTGCTCATCCCACACTGATGTGGAACAGCCCTCCAGGAGCACTCCTGACCCTGCCTACTTTTTCTACGAGCCCCCAGGACTTCCCTTTCTACCACCTGCAACAGGGTATGCCGTGGGGATGGGGCAACTAAGTCCCCTTGCTAGTTCTCCACATGCCTGTCCCAGCCTCATCTAGAGAGCCCTACTAAGACCTTCTCTGATCCCCCAACATCTCTTCCAGGCCCCAGGTCTTCATTCTCAGGGGTTCTCTGTCCCCTTCTCCCCTGATAGCCTATGTCTCATTTCCTCAGGCTCCCATCCTATGGGCAAGTTCAGCGCCTTGATCTGGGTGGGGGGCCCAGGCCAGCCCCCCCTGAAGCTCATCCAGGCAGTGGCAGACTCCCAGCACTGTGGCCAGGTCTGCCCCCTTGCCAGCTCGGGTCCTGGGGATTCAGGGTGGGAGCGAGAGTCAGGGAAGGCTCCTGACAACATCTAGACCCCAAGAATGACCATACATTTTGACAGAAGGCAGGGGAAGGATTTCCAAGTACCCTTTCTGTTCTAAGTCTCTTGTTCCTGTCACCAAATGAGAATGGGTGAGACCACCTGAAAATCATATGCCTCTTATGGAGGTTGTAGAAGTAAACATTCATTTACTCACTCACCCACTCACCTACCCATTCACTCACTCAGTAGTCATTTCCTGAGTGCTGTGCCCTGGGTTTAATATTGAGTTTGCAGAGAAGCAGGATAGGATTCTGCTCCCTGGGTTAGACTTAGTTAGCATTTGCTGACACACAGGGAGTCAAGTCTGACTTTCACAGAGAGGCAGCTCTATTGAGAGAGCTTTGGCAGAGGAAGGAAGCTGCCAGCGCAGCCAGGGTGCAGATGGACAAGTTCCACAGACAACTGCGATGGGACTGATAACGTGAGAAGAAGAGAAAGAATAACACTGATAGAAGATGGTTCGAAGCTACCACACCAAATTCTAACACCACACACAGGTGGTCATCTGAATTCCTACCATCCAGAAAGCCAGAAGCAAGGACAGAGCAGCAGTAAAAGGTCCTTGGGTTCCTCCTCAGTATGCATGTATCAGCGGTTCTCTCATAGTTCTTCCACCTGAGGGAGCTCACACCTAGAACCCCCACTTCTACCCAGACCCCTGGCTTCAGAACCACCCCTCTTTCTTCCTAGATCTTGATTCTCTGGAGCAGTGAGAGGCCACCCCCACCCAAGGGGAAGTGGCCCAAGACAGAGGTCCCCTTGACAGTCATTGAAGGGCCCAGGAAGGTGAGGGAAAGGGTGGAGGGGGTGGGCTTAGCCTCTGCATGCTGGACACTGGAGGACATACATGGGTCTGAGCCAAAGCTGGACTTTCAGTTGGATCTGAAGAAAGCAGGCAGTAGAGTTCAGCTGCAGGCTTAATATCTTCCATTCCTTTCCCCTTTGCATTATGTTCTCAAAGAATTGGGGGTTTGTGTGAGGAGAAAAGGCTGTGTGTGTGTGTGTGTGTGTGTGTGTGTGAGGGGGTATTGATATCTCAGATGAGGAGAAGGGAGAATCCTGGAATTTGAGGAAATATGGATGGATGGCAGCAAATTTGGCCAGGGTTAGGGAGGGGGATCAGGGTGGCTGTATGGTCCTATGCGAGTCACCTCATCTCTCTGGAACAGTTTAATATTTCAAATGCGGGATGTCTAGCAACCTTTCCTAGGATTTCTGTGAGGATCGAATGAGGCAATTGAGACATCCTGAGGGTCAAAACTGGAAGAGCCCCTAAAAGCCAACTACCCATCTTACCAAGGGAGAAACTGAAGCCCGTAGCAATGAACGGAGCTGCCTAGGTTTCAGGCTTGCTCTTGTTCAATACCCTTCCCTCCACGGCACTCCTTCAGGGGTTCCTAGTCAGTCCATATTCAGATATTGGTTGTAGGAGG
This sequence comes from Chrysochloris asiatica, assembly GCF_000296735.1. Taxonomy (NCBI): domain Eukaryota; kingdom Metazoa; phylum Chordata; class Mammalia; order Afrosoricida; family Chrysochloridae; genus Chrysochloris; species Chrysochloris asiatica. The sequence continues at coordinate 11,524,002 of NW_006408565.1, read as the reverse complement.
TTGGAGAGGGGTCTCAGGGCTGAGTGGTCCTCTCTGCTCTCCCACCGCAGGCCAGCGATCGCTTCTTCCCACACAGCACCATCAACACTGATGCCATCCTCAGTCTTGATGCTCACTGTATCCTTTCCACAAGTGAGGTAAGTAAGGGCTGGGCCCAAAGGAAGCCCAGTAGGAGAAGGGTCAGAGAGACAGAGACAGAGGACCCTGGCAGCCTCACAGATTCCTAGAACCAGGAGGACCAGAGATCAAGATGTCCAACCTCCTGGTTTCAAAACTACTGAAGCAGTCAACTGACCTCTTCACTCGACATTTCATAGAAGTTTTCATAGCAGAAAAGTTCCCTTAAGCATCCTCCCAAATTTCATGCTACACTTCTACCCAGTTGCAGAGTTGTGGCTGCTATCTCCTGCCCCCTGAGTCCTGCTCCAGCCCCTCTGCCAGGCTGGCCTTGCCTCCATATCTCTGGCTGTTTCTGGTTGGGTGGGATGCCCTTTCTCACATCTCATTTAAATCCCTTCCTAGGTGGACTTTGCCTTTGTGGTGTGGCAGAGCTTTCCGGAGCGGATGGTGGGCTTTCTGACATGGAACCACTTCTGGGATGAGGGCCAAGGTGGTTGGGGCTACACTGCTGAGAAGGTCAATGAATTCTCCATGGTTCTCACCACGGCTGCCTTCTATCATAGGTACTGCAGTAGGAGCAGGGTAGCATGGGAAGGAACACAGCAGACAGTTTAGAGGCCAGAAATGCAGGTTCAAGACCCATATCCACCACTTCCCAGTTGTGTGGTTCTGGGCAAACCTCCTCACCTCTCTTGAACCTGTTTCATCACCTGTAGATGAGGTATGTTTACTTCATATGGTTGGTATGATAATCCAGTGGGGAAACCATGTAAGCCCTTGCCATATAGATGGTCAACAAATGCTAGCTAGAGTTGTTACTTTAAGTAGAGCTGTCAGGGTGGAGTCCTGATGTGGCGCTGTGGGTTAATGTGCTGGACTGCAAGGTCAGTTTGAACTGCAAGGTCAGCGGTTCAAGCTCACCAGCTGCTCCTTGAAACCCTATACACAGCCACTATGGGTTAGAACAAACTTGATGGCACTTAACAACAGTCTGGTGGTAGGTAGGTCTTTGTAAATGTGCATGTGGTGAGTTGAGGATTACTCAAACCTTCCAAAAGCTGTCTGTTGTTGTTGTTAAGTACCGTCTAGTCGGTTCCAACTCATAGTGACCCTGTATAAGGTTTCCAAGGAGCAGCCAGAGAACTTGACTACCGACCTGGCACTTCAAAACTACTTTGCAGTCTAGTGCATTAACCCACAGCGCCACACCAGGACTCCAAAAGTTGCCTGGTAGTGGTGGTGGTGGTGGTTATGTGCCGTGGTGTCGGTTCCGACTCATAGCGACCCTGTACAGGGTTTCTGAGACTGTAAATCTTTACGGGAGCAGAACGCGTCATCTAGCTCCCCGCGGAACCACTGGTAGTTTTGAACTGCTGATCTTGAGGTTCACAGCCTGATTCGTAACCGTTACACTATCAGAGCTGCCTAGAACTTCCTAATCTTGAACAGAGACTGAATTTCTAGAGGGTCTCTTGTACTCTTAAAGGGGTTCATTGTGCATGTTTACAGCAAATATGTGTAACTTGGGACCTCATAGATTTACCCATGAGCTAGGCAGGGAATCCTCAGTAGACTGAAATATCACCCCTAATGTCTGCAGAGGAGACCTGGGGTGCTGCCACCGTAGGATCAGCACTCCACCATATATGGTCAGTTTGAACAGAAAGGTCGGTTGCTCAAACTCACCAGCTGCTCCTCAGAAACCCAATACAGGGCTGCTATAGGTCGGAACCAACTTGACGGTACTTAACAACAACGTCTGCACAGTGTGCCCCGATTGCTGTGTAGATTGAGGCTCAGCTGAGTAACGGCAGCCTAGTTACTCCACAGCATTCCGGAAGCTGCCAGGCCTGATGGCTTTGAGTCAGGTGAGGCCTTCCTCAATCTGGTTCCACCTGAGTCCAGAACTCACAGCCCAGAGGTGGGGGCTCTAAGGAACCACTGAGTGAGGGAACATGGAGTACACCATTGACTGTCAACAAACCACGTAGGAGAAACACTGGGATGGGTGCTGTCTGAGGCAGCCAGGTTAGTGGGGTGGGCGTTAACTAGAGCCATGAAGATTGGAGTGATAGGCAGATTGTGGGAGGAGTGGGGGTCAGGAGAGGGGAGAATGAGATTTGGGGGTGAACGCAACTGCTGAAGTCTCTCCCTGTCTTCCTCCCTTGCCCAGGTATTACCACACTCTGTTCACCCACTCCCTGCCCCAAACTTTAAGGACGCTGGCAGATGAGGCACCCACGTGTGTGGATGTCCTGATGAACTTCCTGGTAGCAGCAGTAATCAAGCTGCCCCCTATCAAGGTGCCCTATGGGAAGCCGCGCCAGGGGGCCAGACCTCCACTGGTGAGGAGGCAGAGGGGGATCTGTGGACACGGGCTGGGGGAGGACAGAGAAGGAAGGAGGGGTACCCTTGCCTTCTTGCTGGTGGGAGGGGAGTCCAGAAGAACAGAAAAACCTCCCGACGCTTTTTCCCTTTCCCTCTTAGGCATCTGGGGGCCCAGGGCAGGAGCCGCAGCCCCCTGACCCAGACTGCATCAATTTAATGGCAGCAGGGTTTGGTCACATGCCCCTAGTGTCCTCTCGTCTCCGCCTGGACCCGGTGCTCTTCAAAGACCCGGTATCCGCACTGCGTAAGAAGTACCGCAGCCTGGAAAAACCCTAGGAAGGACATTGGAGACCCCAGCCCTGCTCCGAAGGGACTCTGCACCTACTTTGGGAAATCTGAGACCCAATTATGGCAGCTAGTTGGCTTAACGTCAGATCGCGGCTGGTTTATCACAGCCATAGCCCCTCCCATCCGTGAGGGGGCAGGGCCTCAATCTATCCTCCTTCAACGCCTCTGCTGACAGCCCCCGGTGCTCTGGGCCTGCTGCCGGACGGTGTACGGATACGCAGGGCCTATCCCGGACGGACGCTACACCTTTCCATGTCGATCCCTTTGTGTGAAATGCCATTTTCTGCGTCTCCACCAAGCTAACATTTACTTGTCTTTCAGATTCTCACTGCCTCCAGGGACTTGACTGACCCCATTCTCACCCCATGATGCTCCCACAGTCCAATATTTACCCCGCAGTCCCAGCACTGTTTTTGCTCATGTCCCAGGACTAATCTCTGAGCATCGGAAGGATTGGGACATGTCCTTAATTATAAATATTTAAGGTAGATAGATGGGAGACATTAACTGGGCCCCTACTGAGAGCCTGGCCCTGTACCAGCGGTGGCGGACGTGTGGATATAATGCCGCGTGAGACAAAACTCCGCACCTCCCGCCACCCCCCCCCCGGCTACTCGCACCATAGTATAGGAGCAAAAAGACAATGGAAAGCCAGTTTCAGGGTTTCCATCTGGCTGAGTGTGGGGAGAGAAAGGGAGTGAAAACGTAGGTTGCCCGCCCAACCTGGTTCACCTGCATTACCGGTGTGGACCACTAGAGGACAGCATCACATCATGCACCTTCTTTCCTGAAAGTGAACGGGTTTCACACTTCCCACTCAGAGGACGGCTAGGGGACGTAAAGGGTTAGTGGTGTGTGCGACCTAGTCTGAACAATCTGAAAGAATAGCCCCCACCACTTTTTCCCGGTTACTTGGGACTCAATAAGGGACCATTTCTAGGTGGGCTGGGTGGACGCAGGGCTTATCCAGAGCGCCGAGGCATTGAGGGTGAAGTCGGGAGATACTGGGTTCTTACCGAGCATCACCTGGAACTGGAATTAGCACTTCCGAAATAAAGCTCCTATCCTTGCCCCCTCACGCTCAAGCTATAAATACCCTTGCAACAGCTGCATGGGGAAGGGAATTGGACTCGCCTGGCGTGTGTATGTGCATGTGGGGGTGATTCCAGAAAGGGGGCGGGGGACCAGACTAGGTCCAGGGTGTCAGGTGCTTTACTACTTTGATGGCCTTGCTACTTTGGAAACTCCCGTGACTAGCTCACAGATCAGAACATGCCGTCCCCCATGACTCAGATCCTCCCTGGAGTCAGTCACAGCTAGGGATGCAGAGGTCTTTCCCTTGGGAGGCACAGGACTGTGAGATGCTTGGGACCGGGTTAGACAGGGAGCTAAATGGGGTGGGGGTGGCAACCTGGCCCCAAGTCAAGAACAGTTGTGGGTGGTGAGGAAGAGCACAGCTGCAGCCTGGGCAACGTTCCCAGGATAGGGAGGGCTCCCAGAGGCACCTTTCCTCTTCCCAATTGCAGCTGGGGCACCTAGGCCTCTGAACTGCCAGACCCAGAGGCCCCCAGTCCTGCCACAGGGAAACCTAGAGGAATGAGCCAGATATCTAGACCTGCCTCACTGTTGGACCTCAGGCAAGCAACATAGTCTGAGCCTCATTTTCTTGTCTGCAAAAACGGAATCTGTATGGCCACGTTAGAAGGTCCTGGATAGAGTGGGAGAAAATGTAGGATAAAACTCAAAATTAAAAAACAAAACAAAACAGACTAACTGGTCAGAAAGAGACTCATGGAACCCCTAGACTATGACCCGTGGTCACCCTTTAGCTCTGGAACGGAAGTTCATGGCTCAATTTTCAGCCAAACAGTAGATAGGTATATAAAGGAGACACCACTAATGAAGTATGGACATCATAGAATGGTGAGCTATTTGAGATCCAAAGGGCAGCATTTCCTAATGACACACTTCAGAAGGGTTCAGAATTGGAAACCAGAATTACAGGGAGGAAGTGGGATAAGTGATGTGACATGGAAGGGATTGCAATTATTGAGATGAAACAAAGTCTATGATATGTTGAATGTAAAACTGATGATCTGCTCTGTAAACCTTCACTCAATTCATGATAAAGTTGTTGGTTTTTTTAATAAAAGGGGGTGGACACAGAAATAATTGTCTCTTGAGGTGGGTAACAGACTTGGCACGCAGGTTCATAGATTATTTATAATTAAAATATGTTAGTTTAGGGATAGATTACCCTCTCTAGGATCGGATCAGCGTTGTTTTAATGAAGTTAGGTTCTGTCCAGGCTCCAGGTTCCAAGGCTGACAAACCCACTGACCTGTATCTCAGGCAGCCCCTGATGATAGTGCTAGAAAGGTACAAGGTCATTTTAAAGGTGGAAGAGAGGCCCAGAGGAGAAAGTGAGTCAGGATGAACTCAGGTGCTGCCTGTGGAGAGGCTGGGAAGCCCACCTGGCCAAGAGCCCCAAAGTTCATTCCTTTCAGAATGGTGATAAAAGTAACCACTACTCTTCAACCCCCAGGTACTTCTAGCCCTCACCACATCCCTGTGAAGTAGGTGTTAGCTTCTCATGTACATACAAGAATAATAGTCATAAAAAGTCCAGTCAGCTTGCCTAAGAACCCAAACCAGTTCCCATCAGCCATCCTGACTCATGATGCCCATATGTACCAGAGTAGAACTGTGTTCCATGGGGTTTTCAATGACTGGTTTTTCAGAAGTAGATCACCAGGCCTTTCTTCCAAGGTACCTCTGAATGGACTCAAGACTCCAACTTTCAATTAGCAGCTAAGTATATTAACTATCTGTAATACCCAGAGATTTGCTATAAGGGCAGAAAGACAATTATATTTGGACCTACACAATGACTAGGCTCTTGTCTCAAGAAAGCTGGGAACAAATCTCCCCTCTTGGCATCTTATAGGCACATCTACTCACTACCCACTGCCACTGAGTCCATTCCGATTCATAGTGACCCTATGAAACAGACTAGAACTGTTCATTAGGGTTTGGGGGACTATAAATCTTTATGGGAGCAGACAGCCTCATCTTTCCTGAGGAGCTGTTGGCAGCTGGTAGTTTTGAACCGCTGATCTTGTGGTTAGCAGCCCAATGCTTAACCCACAGTACCACCAGGGCATAAAATCAAAACGAAAGCAAACCCAATGCCATCGATCAAGCCAATTCCAACTCATAGCAACTGGATATAGGGTTTCTGAGGCTATAAATATTTACAGGAGCAGAAAGACTTCATCCTTCTCCTGTAGAGACCTTGTGACTAGCAGTCCAATGCTTACCCTACAGCGCCACCAGGGCTCCTTACCAGATCACAAATCACCTTTGAATTCAGGAATCTTCACACACAACACCTACATAACCTCTCCTGGTTACCCCTGACCAGGTCAGACCACACTGAGGACCAGAGCTACTGCAGCAGGTCTGATTCAGGCTCCGGATCCCTGCCACATCATCAGGGGCAAGAGAACTAGCCCAGGGGCTGCAAGGCTGTGAGAGTCAGGCCCACACTGAAATCCCTGTCCTCTCCCCTCCCTCTGCAACCACATGTGACAAGGGTATCTGGTGTTGGCTCAGCTTCCAGAGCCAGGGAAATAAGGAAGGAGGAAATCTGGCCAGTGCCTTACCTAGTAAGATGCCTGGCTCCTCCAGGAAAGGGAAACCTTTGGCTCACAACTGCAGTAACTACAGTATAGACAGGTCTCAGATGTTCCTGGCTCCCCAACCCCAACCCCCAAGGCTTCCTTCAACGTATTGTTACAGGCACAAGGAGGGGACTGTTCCTGGAATTCTTTACAGATTCACAAGGCAGAGGCCAGGCAGGCTGAAATAGGAGGTGAGGTAGGCCCAGAGGGGGTGTTGAGGCCAGTCTCCCCTTCCACTCACCACTTTGACACCACTGCTTTGCCTGATGCTGGGGTTAAGACCCCACCCTACCAGGTATAGATGAGGAGCTGGAGGGCACACTGGTGTACACCTGCTGAGTCCCCACCCCAAGGCTGGCTGTAGTCACATGGGGAGACGGGGAGAGCCCCATCCCTGGGGGAGGGGCAAGTTTACTGACACTGAACGTGGAGCAGAAGTCAGGAGGAGACCTCGTTTACAAAGTAGGCTGGTTGGCAGAGTCCTGGCTGGAGCTGGGGGAAACTCAGCCCTGCCACTTGCAGGTCCTGTCTGTCCCCCAGCTGGTGGCTGGCCATGTGATCAGTCCGAGGGACCTTGGCACTCCTGGCAGTCCTTCATGTCCTCAGAGTAGTCCTCAATCTGAATGGTCATGGTGTGGAAGTGGAATTTCCCCTGGAGCCGGGCACTGGCTGCCTTCAGCACGGCCTGGGCATCTGAGTTCTGAGCTGGGGGCCAAGGGAGGCACCAGAGAAATGTTTACTCACCCTTAGTCCCTCAGGAGAAATCAGGCGTCCCAGCCCCAGCAGAAAAGGAAAGGGGGCCGTGGATCCCCCCCAAAACCCCAAGATTCCACTCCCATTTCAGGAAACCCCCAGTCCCCAGACCTGGCCAGAAAAGCCCTGGCCTTGAAGCTGGACTTCTGCCACTTATCAGCTGTAAAAGCCAGGACAGGTGACATTCCCACACAAACCCCACGGTTTCTTCAGCTACAAATGGGATTCTGATAATCCAATGAAACAATGTAAATGCTCAGTGTGGTGTGATTCGGTTCGAGGGCACTGCCAACTAGGACAAATCAGGGAAGGCCCTAGTTTTCACCCCGGCCCCAGGTGGCCCCCGCCACTCACCAATGGCAATGTGGACAGAGAGCACTGGCTGGGTTACGGTCAGCGCCCAGATATGCAGGCTGTGCAAAGCTTCCACACCCTCCACCGACAGCAGCAGATCTCGCACAGCTGTGAAGTCCACACCCTTGGGGGTTCCTGAGGAGAACAGGGATTAAGAAGGAGACTGCCCCCAACACACACACAAGCCTTCCATCTGTGCAGGACTGGCTCCTGGTTCCAATCTGTCACCTTCTGAACTGATGCCTCTACCTCCCAAATTCTCCTTCTTTGTTATTTTCCTCTTCAAACTTAACACTGCCTGCAGTGATCCTATTTGTGAATTTGTTATATTGTCTGTCTCTTCTTTTAATCTGGAAACTCCATGAAAGCAGGGCAGTTTGTTTTGTTTACCATTGTATCCCTACTGTCTAGAACAATGCCTGGCCTATACTTGTTAAGTGTCGTCAAGTCGTTCTGACTCATAGTGACCCTGTATAGGGTTTCTAAGGAGCGGCTGGTGAGCTTGAACTGCCATCCTTGGGGTTCAAACCAACCTTGTGGTCCAGTGTTTATTCTTCAGCACCACACCAGGCTTATAGTAGATGATCAATAAATGGTCTTCAAATGGAAGGAAGAAGAGAAAAGAAGGGAACTTGGGAATCCCTGGACATCATCACCATCATGGATACTTGAGTCAGATTCTTGGAGAAAAAGCTATGACCTGTAGCCATACTCTCCTGTTGACCCCAGACCAATACCCAACTCCAAACTGCCCCTGACCACACAGAGACCCATGACCCTGGCCCAAGGACACAAGAAAAGGTAACTGATTTGGCAGCTTAGGGTAGGCCAGTCTCTATTACTGCCAGGCCTTTCAAAGTCCAGCATGGCCGCTTAAGACATAGTTTGGTCCCTAAGATGCTGTGGAAAAGGCCAGAACTGGGAGTGGATTCAGTACCCTTGTCCAAGATTGAATGTCTTTTTCCAAGGTCTGCCCCTTTGTGTAGGAGTCCTGGTGTGGTGCTATAAGATAAGCACTGGACCGCAAAGTAGGTTTGAACCCCAAGGACGGTGGTTCAAACTCACCAGCCACTCCTTGAAAACCCTCTACAGGGTCACTATGAGTCAGAAATGATTCAACAGCACTTTAACAACAAGAAGTCCCTCTGTGCAATAGGAAGCACAATCCTTACCCCCTCCTTCTGTCTGCAGGAAAGCCAGAGGATACTGAGGAGGTATATTAGGAAAGCTGAGTGCTAGGTGCCGCAGACATCATCCAGAAGCCACCTGACTAGACAGGAGAATTCATTCCAAAAGGGGAGGTGGTACCCTTAGGGCTAGCAGCTGGGGAAGTGGGGAAGGGAAGGGATATGCCAGGAGGCATTTCCAGGAACTGCCACACCAGAGGGCCAAGATTGGCTTGGGGCCCCAAGAGGTTTTCCAGCCTATGCCAGGTTCCAGACAATGTGCTGGAAAGCCTGTTTCTCCCAAGATATATACCCTCAGTTGAGGATGATTAGAACTGGAGAGCCAAAGTCCAAAAGGGAGCTCCAAGCCCAGGTTACCTTCCATCAAAACCAGGAGCACATCTCTCAGGATGGTCAACGTCGTCCCCAGGACCAGGATGGAGAAGAGGAAGGTGCAGATAGGGTCCACGTACTTATACTCTGGCTACAGAAATAGGGAAGGCAAACCTGGAACCCACCACCTAACACTCCCAACTTCCCTTCTCCCTTCCCACCCAGTACTGTGGCGAGAGCGGGATTCTCTGCAGGCTGGACACAAGCCTCACTCTGGCCCTGTTTCTAGTTCTCTCTGCCCTTATTCCATGTCCTGACAACCAGGCAGGCAGACCACAGTGTGGGGTCTCTTCCCGCCCTCCTACCCAACGGGCTGAGGCATGGACAAGCTCAAAGGAATCTTAGACACCATTCGGTTCAATGTTCCCACCTGTAGATGGGGAAATTGAGGCTCTTCCCTCTATGCCTACATAATGAGCAATGGCACTACACAGTCCTGAGTTTGAGTCTGACTCCACAGCTTACCGACTGCATAACATGAAGCAAGACACTGAATCTCTGAGCTGCTGAAAACACCACCACATACCCTGTAGGGTTGTCCTGAAGATCCCAAGTGCTAACACTTGGTAGGCATTGGATAAATGCTAGTTCCTTCTCTCTCCCCACCTCTGTGCTCAGAGCTGGGAGGGGGCTACAATTGGGTAAGGGTCCTGTGCACAAGAGTCCCCAGATGATCTGTAATCCCCTGCCCCCAACCACCTCCCTCTGCCACCAGCTCTGACCTTGAAGTATATAATATAGGCTGCTATCAGGACGCCCAAGCTCTGCAGTAAGTCCCCAATCACGTGAATAAAGGCAGCTCGGACACTGGGGTTCTCCTGTTGCTCACTGGTACCGTGGCTGTGCCCGTGGTCATGGCTGTGGCTGTGCCCATGGCCAGATTGATGAAGGGTCAGTCCCATTCTACATAAATGGAGACAAAGCTGAGTGGCTCATGGCTGACCCTCCACCTCATGATCTCTTTGGCCATGTGAGGGGCCCTGCCCACATGACCTTGGTTCAGTGCCACAGTAGAGAAGGGCTTGGTTCCAGTACCAGTCTGAGTGAACAAGCAGCTGGCCCAGCCCAGTAGAAGGACACCATGGTGGTCATCTAGTTCACCACCCCCATATGTCACAAATGGGGAAACTGAGATCTAGAATGGGCAAGTCACTTGTCCAAGGCCACTAAGCAAGAGAGACAGAGTCTCCATAAAACACCAGGGTTCTGCACATCACTGCCGCTCATGGGGACAAGTGTCAGGAACTTGAAAGGACTTGGGACTTCATTTTGGGCCCAGGGACACCTGTTCCTGCAGGAACTAGACTCCCTCTTCCCTCTTCAGGTAATGAAGCCTCCAAGGTTATTCACTGCATGTCTGGGGGAAGGGAGGAGTTGCAGCTTCAGATGGCCTTGGTCTAAAACAAGACCCAGGTGTTCAAGGTACTAGAGCTCAGACTGTGGCCTCTGCTGGACTATGGCCTGGCCTCCCTCCACCAAGAAGGGGCACATGGGGATATGTGTGAATAGTGGGGAAACATGGGTCACACTCACATGATGTTCACAGCCACAGCACAGCCCGATGTGATCAGCATGGCCGACCCCTCAATCTCATAGTTTCCAGAGACTAGCCGCTCCACCGCCAAGTACACCAGCACCCCGGTCACGACCCAGATGGACAGCACTGATAACAGGGCTCCCAAGATCTCTGAGGAAGAACCAGACCCCCAATACCAGCTTCAGCATGTGGCCCTAGAGCTGAGGAACTACCCTCTCCTTCCATGGCTACCCTCACCCCAGACTACAAAGTCAGGGCCTGTAGGCTTTGCGGAGAGTACAGCTGGGCTTTGCGGAGAGTACAGCTGACCCAGTTCTACTTTATCACTCCTGTGTCTGAGGATGTCAGAGCTACAAGCCACTTAAGTCATTTGAGTCAATCTATTTTTTGACATGCTTTTAAAAAGGACTTGTTAAAATATACACCCATAGCTCAGCTGGCAAAGTGAGGTTTCTGAGGAGAAGCTGAACCATCTCCCACCAAGAGGACATGACAGCGCAGCCTACAGGTGAATTAATAGACTGTATCTTCCAGAAGACTTTGCTGATCCATGGGAGTTGGGTGCAGAGTCAATGCCATAGTTATGTGTTCTTAAAGTATGACCTTCACATTACTTCCCTACAGAATGGGAGTTCCCGGAGGACAGAAACCAGGGTTGACATCCTCTTCCTCCACCCAAACCCCTCCAGGCCTCACTCAGAGCTCAACCAATTGCAACCACCTGAGAACCCATGTCTTGACCTGCCGCCCTCCCTCAAATCCAGCTCCAGGGCTCTCACCAGCTCGCTGCCAACCAAAGTTCATGGTCTTGGTGGCTGGCCGGGAGGACATCCAGAGGGAGAAGAGGCTGATGAGCATGCTGGCAAAATCCGTGAGCAGATGGGCTGCGTCAGTCATGATTGCCAAGCTGTGTGCCAAGTAACCACCTACAGGGGAAGGGTCATGTGGGTAGAAGGTCCTCTTCAGCTTCCCAATGAGCCAACCCCCTCAGCTCTGTAGGGACATACTGGGTTTGAGAATTCTCTACTCATTAGAAGCAAGTGATTTACTCTGTAAGCCTCAGGTTCCACATCCACAAAATGTGGACAATAACATCACAACATCTACTTAGAGGATGAAAAGGAGCCCTGGTGGCATACTGTATATCAGTCAGGCTGCTAACTGCAGGTCAGCAGTTCAAACCCACCAGTGGATCCTTGGAAGAAAGATGAGACTGTCTTCTCCTGCAAAAAATCTGCAGCCTCAGAAACCCTGGGAAGCAGTTCCCCTTTGTCCCACAGGGTCATTCATTATGAGTCAGAATTGATTCCAGGGCAGTGGGTTTTGGTTAGAGGGTGAAAAGCATAGGAGATACCTAGTAAGTGCTCTCTTTTTCTAGACATTCTGACTCTCGCCTACTAGCTATGTGTGATGTTGGTCAAGTAACATGCCTCAGTTTCCTCTTCTCTAAAAAATGGGAAATAGCAACTTTGTGACAGCCTGAGATTGTGAAGACAGGGGCCTAGCACAGTGAGTGTCTAATAAATGGGGCTATTAAATTTATGCTGCTGGAAAAACCTAGACAGTTGTCCCAACTTCAGCCAATCAGCACAGTTCTTACCAATGACTTCTCCGATCATGAACACCAGGCAGATGGCAGATGCCACATACAGCTGGCGGCGGGCTCGATCCTTCTTGGGGTCAGAGTGGTTACCAGTATCCCTCTGGGCATGGCAGTAGTGGTTGCTCTGGGCAGCAAGCTCAATGGCTTGCAAGTCCAGGCCAGGTGTGGGCAGAGGGTGCCAACCAGCCCCATCCTGCCATACAGATCCTGTGTATGACCTGGGCAGAGAGGAAGGGAAAGGGGAGAGTCAGCTCTGAGATGGGCAAGGAGGGTTGACTTGACGTGGGGTCATTGGACACATGGGGCGGATGGTTCAGGGCACCCTAACCTCTGACAGTCGCTAAGGAATGAGAAGGCGAGAAGATTAGATGGATAGATCCTATAGGGTAGAGGAGGGGCTACAGGAATGACCAGCCTTGAGGTTTTGGGGCCTTGGCTGTTCTCTCCTCCCCCTCCCCTTCCAAGGCCAGGAGGAAACTGGCCAAGAGGCGTGGCTGCTTCAGAGGAGACGGAGAAGGAACCCAGCTCAGACTTTGGGAGAATCGCATATCTTCTCTTCCTTTCCCCCTCCCTCTACCTCGCACTTGGGGGGCACAGGGCCTCCCTAGGGCGGAGCGGCCAAGGGGCAAAGTGCTGGGTCAGAGGCGGGACTCCGGGCAGATGACTCCTTCCCTCTCCCCCTGTGGACCGGTTAGGGTATGCGCTGGAGCCCAAGGAAGGGATGATCCTCTGGGTCACTGCTCTGTCCCATCCTCAGTGGTCCTAGTTCAAGACGCCACCCCAAACCGTCCACTGCCAGGATAGTGCGTCTGATGCCGCGCAAACTCACTTCCCTCTCCAGGCTCCCGCCTTACCGGACTCCGAGTCTGGCGTTCAACAGACGCAGCTTCTCCGTGGCCTCCATGCAGCCTGGTCCCGCGTTGGCTCCCGCTAGTCTTGCGCCTGCCACCCCACCAAGTGCGCCTGGAAGTTGCACTAGGGACGCTCAGCAGCGCGTGCTCCCACCTGCCGGGAAAGCCAGACGCCCACCCGTCGGGAGGTCCCCGCACGCCAGTTGCCGCCGCCCTGGCTCGTGTGCTTCGTGCCACCGGCTCTGCTGCGCGCCCGTCCGGACCTTGGTCGCCCCTGTCACCCTGCTGCCGGCCCCGCTGTGGCGCCTCGCTCTGCTCTGTGCCCGGGAGGCTGCGCCCCGCGCCGCCGCGCTTTATCCGGCTCTGCCACCTCGTGTGAAGCGGCCCGCGGTGCGTCGTGTGCAAAAGCCCGCGGAGAAGGGGGAGGGGGTGACCGGCTGCAAAGACGCCCCGGGTCTGCCCCCGAGCAGCGGTCCCCGGTGCCCCTGCGACCGACCTGGGCAGTGACGAAAAGCTATGCCGCTGGGTGTTACTGAGATAGAACTGGAAACTGGACGAGGGCTAGGCCCATCCTTCCCTACAGGGCTGGTCGCGCGTGCCACGAAAAAGTTCTGGGATCTCCACTTTGGCGGGAATGTGGCTCCTCGCCTCGGAACAGGGACTACTGAGTTTAGGTTTGTGTCTCCCACAGGCTTGAGTGGTTTCCACCCTCAGTTTGGAGACTGATGAGGGTTTTCATCATGTTTCGCCACTTCCTCTTAGACTAGGGGCTTTCTGCGGCAGGGACATGCCTCTTCCCTCAGACTGGAAACATTGTCCCTTCTTAGGACTGATTGGGACTGGCAGACCTGTCCTCGCCACTGCTCTCCTGCGCGCACTGATCAAAACTGATTTTATCTCCACCTTTACCTACGCAGGGAGTCCTGGTGTGGCTCTGTAGAATAAACACTGGACTGCTAACCGCAAGATCGGCAGTTCAAAGCCGCTACTCGGAAATCTAGATTGCGTGTAACAACAACAACCTACATAGAGCAACTTTGCGCTCAGCCAGCAAAACTCACCAGCTGGGCGAGTTGACTTCACTATCACTTTACCCTTTCCCCCTTTCCGGCAGAAGCTCTAGCAAGTGGGACAAACAAATGCCAGTGAGGTACATGCAGAGGTGTTTGTACACGGATAGCGCGATACCGATCCTGGGAGAAGCTAGCCAATCCTTTGAAACAGGCTTGGGCTCCACCCACTGGAGTCACCAGCGTTCTCCCACAGAGATCCCTAAGGGTTCAGGAGCCTGTAGGCCCGCATTAGCCTCTGACAGGTGCCTTCGGATGACCTCCCAAATGAACTGCCCCATCTTCAGAAGTGTCCTTGTCTCCAGGGTTATGGCTTGGTGACTGTGACCCTTCACAGAGAAGGATAGACTGGCTGCATTCCTACAGCCCTGGGGCAAGGGAGGGACGTTCTCAGTCCCTCCTCCCACAGGAACCATCTTGAAAGGAGACTTGTTGCTGCAGGTTGCGGGGTCTAGTCAGTTAGAATCAGCAACCTTGTATAGGGTTTCCAAGGAGTGAAACTAGTTGCAAGGATTTGAGGTATCCTTGGTTAAGTCCTCATTGAGTGTCTTTTCACCTACTCTGGACTCTGGATATGTGAAACCTTTCCCTCAGGCTTCCTGGTTTTCTTAAGATGTTGTTGTTGTTGTTAAGTACCGGGGAGTCTGTTCCGACTCATAGTGACCCTGCACAGGGTTTCCGAGGCTGTAAATCTTTACGGGAGCAGAAAGCCTCATCTTTCGCCTGCGGAACAGCTGGTAGTTTTGAACTGCCGACCTTGAGATACACTTGAATAAGGAAGATTGTAGAAGAATTGATGCCTTTGAGTTGTGGTGTTGGAGGAGAATACTAAAAGTGCCATGGACAGCCAAAAGAACCAATAGATCTCTTTTGGAGGAGGTGCAGCCAGAGTGCTCCTTGGAGGCCAGGATGGCTAAGCTCCGTCTCTCATATTTTGGACATATTGTCAGGAGAGAGCAGTCGCTGGAGAAGGATGTCATGCTGGGTAAGATGGAGGGTCAGAGAAAAAGAGGAAGACCCCCAATGAGATGGATCAGCCAGGTGGCATCATTTATGGACTCAAGTGTGGCAGCAGTAGTGAGGTTGGCCCAGGATCGGACATTGTTTCGTTTTGCTGTGCATGGGGTTGCTATGAGTCGGTTCTGACTCGATGGCACCTGACAACAACAACAACAACAACAACGCTACCAGAGCTCCTTAAAATACAATCTAAAAACTAACCCCAGCATTGCCTGGAGAAGGTGCTAAAAAGAAAGGTTGCAGGTTCTCCATAAGATCAGCTAAATCAACCTCTGGGAGCATAGCCTAGGAATCTGCATACTTACAAGAGTGTTGTTAATAGCCATCAGTCAATTTTGACTCACAGTGTTTCTCAGTAGCAGCTGGTGGGTTTGAACTGCTGAACGTGTTGTTCGCAATCCATGCTGATCTTACAGCGCCATGCCAGACTGGGGAGTGGGATTTCCTGCACAGTAAAGTTGGATAGAGGTCTCAGATACATATTCATCTTTGCTCCCTACTAGATTATAAATTCTCTGTGGGCACAGATGTGTCTTGTATTTCTATTACATTTTAACTCAGCTCTGGTCACCAACCAGTAGAATGACCTTGTCTTGCCCCATCTTAACCACCTTTGAACTGTTTAAATCTATTGTGCCACTTTGTGTTTTCCAACACTCTATTGGGTAGGACTCTGCTGTGATCCATAGGCTTTTCACTGGCTGATTTTCAGAAGTAGTTTGCCAGACGTTTCTTCCTAATCTTAGTCTGGGATGACTTTGTTGATATTTGATATTTGAACAACTCCAGCATCATAGCAATATACAAGCCCCCACAGTACAAGCAGACAGATGGGTGGTGAGCTGGTCATTGAATTAGAGGAGAGTCCTGGTGTGGTGCTGTGGGTTAATGCGCCAGACTGCAAAGCCGTTTGAACTGCAAGGTTGGTGGTTCAAGCTCACCAGCTACTCCTTGGGAACCCTATACAGGGTCGCTATGGGTCGGAATCGACTCGATGGCACTTAACAACAAGTGAGGTGGCTTCTGCTCATAGGAATTTTTACTGGATAATCTCAGTTGTGTGTTGTATTTTCAAACCCTGTCCTTTACTCAGAATCTTGTCATATAGCCTACCTGAGAGCAAAATGCTTATGTTTTATAAACGTATGTCTCTCTTGCTGCCCTTAATGCAAAGCACATAAATTATTTTTTAAAATAAAAAGAAGTGAGAGAGATTTACAAATTGAATCCAGCTACATATAGTCATTAGAAAAATAAGCAACATTTAAGGCTGTTTTCTTTTAAATTAACACTTTCCCTTCTAGTAGATTTGCAAGAGTTCAACTGACCAAAAAGTTATTTAATCAAGACTTCAACATACTGAAAAGTACTATATCTGCTTATACCAGAATAAATAATAATAATAAAGTATTGCTACTAGGGCTCCAGTTCATACATGTACTAGTTTATTCCAAGCAAAACATGTAAACATGTCTCTGCTCTACAATCAGTGGATGGCTTCATACAAGTTCTCTCAGTAATATGTTTGTCTTAGTCTTCTTAGGGTGCTGACAGAAAAAAAGTCAATCAAAACAGTGGCTTCTGAGGGGATCTGCTAGGCTTTTACATGGAAGGCAGAGATGCCAGTTCAATAGGTTATGGTGATTGCTTTAGGATTTCCAAAGGGTAATCTTGATAGATTTTCTTGACGGACACAAGATGATTTGGGAAGCCTTCTTAGAAAGAAGTTTTAAGAAAACTTAAAACTGCATTGATGATAAAAAAAAAAAAAAAAAGGTCAGGAAAATTTCACCAAGGAATTTTTATGCAGCACAGCAATGTGCCTGCTCATTCTTTGAGAGTACCTTGGTATATCTCCTAGGATGGTCCTAGGAGAATTGCATTGGAAAACCTTGTTCCCGCTACTCTACAGTCCTAATCTTGCCTCTTCAGGCGCTTCTCTTTGTTCCCCAAACCCAAAGACCCCTTCAAAGGAACACGATTGTCGTCCCTTGAGGATACCAAAAGTGTCATTTTTTTTGCAGCGTAAATAGAAGAGCGCAGAATACTTCATGGAAGAGTTGAAGAGATGGAAACACTGTTGAAGCCACAACTGGCTAAAGGAACTCCATCTCGTATGTAAGTAGAGATCTCATTAGTGCTAACTTTGGTCTATACTTTCCTTTAGTTTGTTGTTGTTACGTGTTGTCCAGTTGGTTCTAACCAATAGCAATCCTGTATAGGGTTTCCAAGGAGCAACTGGTGAATTTGAACCCCTTGACCTTTAGTTTAGCAATTAGTTAACTCCTACCCCAGGGGCTTTTATAGGAATAAGGAAGTTCCTGAGATTCCTGGGAGGGATCAGTACAACCTGAGATAAGCAGAACAATACATTCCTGAAATTCCTCATACCTCTCTCTATCCCATGCCCCCAATCACTATAAATCCTCTTTCCCCTTTCTCCTAGATAAGGCAACCCCTCTGTCACTTATATGTTGTTGTTGTTGTTAAGTGCCGTCGAGTCGGTGAGTCGGTTCCGACCCATAGTGACCCTGTACAGGGTTTCCAAGGGTGTAAATCTTTACGGGAGTAGAAAGCCTCATCTTTCTCCCTCAGAGCGGCTGGTAGTTTCGAACTGCTGACCTTAAGGCTCGCAGCCCGATTCGTAACCATTACGCTACCAGAGCTCCTTCACTTATATAGTCATATACATTAAACCTTAAGTGTTTAATTGACATTCTTCCAAGTAGGCAGCATAAGTCATCATTTGCCTTCATAGGTGCATAGACCAAGATGGAGGATATGTCGAGAAGTTAATTTTAATTTTTTTTTTTTTACTTAGTGCTAGTATCTGATTTTTGTAGTAATATTTTTTTACTTACCCATCTAGAGATACCTTATTTACAATTAAATATATTTTTAGAATTTAAGTTTTAGCAGTTTATAGAGCCTTGACTGCCCTCTCCTTTCCCCAGATAAGTGAAGTGACAAGCTATCTGACCTGCTTGTTTCTCATGTAATCAATAACCTGGAGAAGTGATCTAGATACAGGATATGCATTCTTGACTGCTCATTTTAAGGTGCTGAACGCCTCTCTTTCTGATCTCAAAGTCTCTCAATGTTCTTTGGGAGGAGACCTAAGAAGGTAAAATTAAAGAAAAGCAAGTGTGTAATTATCCAAAAAGAAAAACAAAAAAACAGGATAGTGATGGTTATGGAATTAATTGTGTCCCCCCTACAACATGTTAAGTAAATCCTAACTTCTCTTCTTGCTGTTATAATCCTATTTAGGATTATTTTAGTCAGGCAGAATTAACATAAAATGTGCCTTCAGTCAATCTCTTTTGAGATAAAGAGATTAAACAAGCAAGCCGAGAAGGGGAAATACTCAGGTTAAGCCACTGGAAGTTTGCCCTGGAGCAGAAACTCAGAAGAGAGCAGTTTCTTCTTCCATAGTATACAGCGAGGAGACAACGCCTTCCTCTAGAGTTAGCACAAGGAGCCTTGGTGGCATAGTAAGCTCTCAGCTGCTAACTGAAAGTGGGAAGTTAGAACCCACCTGCAGCTCTGTGGGAAAAAGATGTGGCAGTCTGTTTCAATAAAGCCTGTTGTTGTTAGGTGTAGGAAACCTATGCATAAAGAATGAAACAGTGCCCAGTTCTAAGCCATCTTCACAATTGCTATGTTTGAATCCATTGCTGCTGCCACAATATCAATCCATCTTGTTGAAGCTCTTCCTCATTTTTGATGACCCTTCACTTTACTAAGCAAGATGTCCTTCTCTAGGGACTGGTCCTTGCTGATGATAATATGTCAGAAGTACCAAAGACAAAGTCTCACCTTCCTTGCTTCTTCCAAGACAGATTTGTTTGTTCTTCTGGCAGTCCATGGTATTTTCAATATTTTTACAACACTATAATTCAAAGGTATTGATTCTTCTGTTGTTGTTGTGAGTGCCATCAGTTAAGTCAGTTCTTACTCATAGCAACCCTGTACAGGGTTTCTGAGGTCATTTGCAACAGATCTGCCTAATGCAGTAAGTCTTTCGATTTTTTGACTGCTGCTTCCATTAGCATTGATTGTGGATCCATGCAAATTGAAGTCTTTGACAATGTCAATCTTTTCTCCATTTATCATGATGCTATTTATTAGTCCAGTGTCTTCTCTGCATTGAGGTGTAACCCATACTGAAATCTGTGGTCTTTGATCTTTAAATCCTCTTCACTTTCAGCAGGCAAGGTTGTGTCATCTACATATGGCAGGTTGCTAATTAATCTTCCTCCAATCCTGATGCCACTTTCTTCTTCATATAATCTAACTTCTCAGATTATTTGCCAACCATGCAGATTGAATAAGTATAGTGACAGATTACAACCCTGGTGCACACCTTTCCTGATTTTAAACTATTTGGTGTCTCTTTGTTCTGTTCTCTTGGTCTATATTCAGGTTCCTCATGAGCATAATAAAGTGTTCTGAAATACCCATTCTTTGCAATGTTATCCATAGTTTGTTATGATCCACATAGTCATGTGCCTTTGCATAGTCAATATACAAGTAAGTATCTTTCTGGTATTTTCTGCTTTCGGCAAGATACATCTGATGTCAGCAATGATATCCCTAGTTCCAGGTCCTCTTTTGAGTCCAGTTTGAATTTCTGGCAGTTCCCTGTTGATATACTGCTGCAATTATTTTTTTAATTATCCACAGAAAAATTTTACTTGCATGTGATGTTAATGATAATGTCCAATGATTTCCACATTTTGTTATGTCACCTCTCTTTGGAATGGGCACAAATATGGATTTCTTTCAATCAGTTGGCCAGGTAGCTGTTTTCCAAATTTCCTGGCAGAGATGAGTGAGTGCCTCCAGTGCTGCAACAGTTTGTTGAAAGATTTCAATTTGCATTCCGTCAACTTCTAGATCCTTGTTTTTCACCAATGCCTTCACTGCAGCTTACGCTACTTTCTTCGGTACCATCACTTCTTGATCATATGCTACCTCTTGAAATGATTTAACATTGACCAGCTCTTTTTGGTGTAGTGACTGGATATTCCTTCCATCTTCTTTTGATGTTTCTAGCATCATTTAATATTCACCCATGGTGAGGTGCAAGGTGAGGCTTAAATCTTTCATTTTTTCAGCTGGAGACATTCTGAGCGTGTTCTTCCGTTTTGGCTTTCTAACTTCAGGTCTTTGCACATTTCATTATATTTGACTTTGTCTTCTGATAAACCCTATGGGGCAGCTCTACTTCATCCTATAGGGACTGTATGTATCAGAATCGACTTGACAGCATACAACAATAATAGAGCCAGCATAAGGAGCTCTGGTAGCGTAGTGGTTACGAATCGGGCTGCGAACCTTAAGGTCAGCAGTTCGAAACTACCAGCCGCTCCGCGGGAGAAAGATGA
>NW_006408565.1:11500398-11501117 GCF_000296735.1 Chrysochloris asiatica | reverse complement strand
TCATGCTTGGTAAGATGGAGGGTCGGAGAAAAAGAGGAAAACCCCCATCGAGATGGATCTGCCAGGTGGCATCATTGATGGACTCAGGTGGCAGCGGTAGTGAGGCTGGTCCAGGATTGGACATTGTTTTGTTCTGCTGTGCATGGGGTTGCTATGAGTTGGTTCCAACTCGATGGCACCTGACAACAACAACAACAAACTATGAGAAAATATATTTCTGTTTGTTAATGGTATCACATGGTAATTCTGGTAATGGTAATGATAATGGTAATTCTGTTATAACACGACTGGATAACTAAGTGGTTTCTAAGAAGAAGGACGAGTTGTGGTGGGAGGGGGTCACAGAAGGCCTGTAGAAATTGGCAATATTATTTCTGTTGACTTGAGCATTAGTAACATAGAAGTTAATTTTATATAATAGCTTCTTAAATTCTACAACCAGTTTTGTGAACTGTGTATATGATCAACTCGGGTTTGGTTTTTGGTATCCATAAAGCTTATAACATTTGGATGTTGAATTCATAGTTACAACAATGGCATTAAACATACCAATGATTATGAAGATTACATAAGACTGGGCAATATTTCTTTCTGCTACACATAGGTTGCATGATCAGATCCAACTAGATTGCAATTAAGAACAAGAGTTTGGTACCTTTTTATTCTCATACAATTTGATGAACTTGACCTACACCTATGGAAGCAGTAGCTCAAAAGAG
>NW_006408565.1:11493232-11499892 GCF_000296735.1 Chrysochloris asiatica | reverse complement strand
AGATCCAGAGAGGGAGAGCAACCGTGTGCCGAAGACCTGGGGGATATGGGGGAAGGATTGCATGGAGGGGATTGTAACCATGGCAATGAGACGATATACAATAGAATGAATATAAAACTAATGTTCTCCCATGTAAACTATCACATAATTCACAATAAAACATTTAAGAAGAAAAAAAAAAAGAGTTTGGTACCTTTTCTTACTGCAGGAATCTCCTTAATTTGCTACTGTGGTCTGAATGTCTAGTGTGGGACAGACTGCAGTGTTCCTCAAATTTATGGTGTCATTGTTAAGTGCCGTCAAATCGGTTACAACTCACAGCAACCCTGTATAGGGACCCAACTAAAGCAGCTCAGCCTTATCCTTGGCCACCTGTTCATGTAAAGCCTGGTTACTACTGCAGTTTCATCATCCCCTGAATCCCTCTTACAGGTGGCTGTCTTGGCTTTCCCTGTTGTGAGTCTGGGCTCCAGCATAGCTCGGTTGTGCCCATGGCAGTGGGAGAACTCCATACCTAATGCAACTGGACCACAGAGGCTGTGGCTCCTTCAGCTTCTTGCAGATTCAACTGAACCACCACACAGTATGGCATGTAGCTTTCCAAAGGGACCAAGTGAACACTCTGCAAGGTAAGCTTCAATTATGAGACACAGGAGATGGGAAGGAGCCAGCAGACAAATTTATCTCCTGCCTTCCCTCTGATGAACAGTTTAGAGTCATGGAAGGGTCTTTATAACCTGCTAGAAACTTATTTGAGTGATCAGCCATGTCCTAGAGAAGCTGTGGCCAGCTCAGTAATGGGACACCTTGGACTTGCTTTTATTTTCCCTCCCTCCTTCCCTGCTGTGCTTCCAGTCCCTGTACTCTAGCTGCGCTGGGATTATATCTCCTATTAAAACTTTAGTCTTTAAACTTTCCCTCAGTCTGTCTTTTTCTGAAGAACCAGAACAACAACATAGTGAATCTGTTTTGTTTTATTTTTAACTTTTTATTGTGAATTGAGTGAAGGTTTACAGACAAGATCATCAGTTTTAAGTTGAACAAATCCTACACTTTGTTTCATCTCAATGATTGCAATCCCCTCCATGGAGCAACAGTAATCCTGCTTCTACCCTGCGGTTCCTATTTCCATTCCACTCACCTCCCCATCCCTTCTCATCTTTGTCCTTAGGTACACGTTGCCCCTTTATTTTAAATGATTGACCTTTCTTTCCATCATTCCGTTGTTCATAGTGAGCATATCTTACTAGTATCTCCCCTACTGTCTACCTAGCTTCTGTTTGGCTGAAAGTTGGACTACCAGGGTGAGTTCCTTTCCAGAACTCAATGGTGGTCAGGGGCCATAGTCTTAGGTTCCTCCAGTCTCTTTCTGACCATGGTCTTTTAAAATAACAATAATAATAATAATTTTGAATTTTGTTCCACACACTCTGCAGCTCTATCTGGGATCTTCTAAATGGGATCCATTTCAGAGCAGTTGGTAGTGGTAGCTAGGCACCATCTAGTTCTGGTCTCATGGTCATGGAGACTGATGATCATATGGTCTATTAGTCTGTTGGGCTAATTCTTCTTTCTTTTGCACATGGAGAGACTAATAGCTGCATTTTAGACAGCTGTAAATGAGCTTTTAACATCCCAGACACTACTCACCAAGGTAGGATGTAGAACATTGTCTTTGTGGACTGTGTTATGACAAATGACCCTGGTGTCTTCTGAGACTGTGGTCCTGAGCCCCCAGCCTCAGCTGCTCATACTTAAGATGTTTGATAATATCTAAGTTTTCATCATTTTGCCTGCTGTGTGCACCACCTGGTGTGTTACTGTAGGATAAACACTGGATTGCAAAGTCGTCAGTTCAAACTCACCAGCTGCTCCTTGGAAACCCTATATAGGATTGCTATGAGTCAGATCTGATCTGTGGCACTTAACAACAACAATGCTCCACCACTTTCACAGTTGTTTTTGCAAGGAAAAAAATACTGTGTACCAATGTCCTCTGTAAAACTTTTGTAAATCTGTAGGATATATATACACATATTTATATATTGTTGTTGTTAAGTGCTGTCGAGTCGGTTCCAACCCACAGTGACCCTCTAGAGGGTTTCCAAGGAGCGACTGGTGAGCTTGAACTACCAACCTTGCAATTCAAACTGACTTTGCAATCTAGCACATTAACCCACAGCACCACACCAGGACTCTCTCTCTACACACACACACAAATATATATATATATATTCTGTTCTTCTCATACCCCTTCAGCATGCACCTCTGTCCATGTATTCACCCACCGAACATTATTGTTCCAAGGTTGTATGTATATCACTATTTACCTCTATCCCCTTTAACCCTTGTATACCTCCCTGTGTCTTTGTCTGTCTTCATCATTCTTTTGTCAGCCTCCCTCTTCTTATATTTTGTCTTTCTTGTTGTATATTGCCCTTCCCATCACCCAAATTAACATATGTCCCCCCTCTAGCCAGTAAGCTTCTCTCCCTTTCCTTTTACCCCTGACAAGTATCAAAAAATGTTTCTTTTTTCTCTTTCAAACTCATTATTGTGGGATATATTAGTATATATAGCCCACTCTTCCTCCTTTACCCATTTGGCTTATGTCGCAATCCACGTATCTACACACAGAACACTGTTGTTCCAAGGTTGTGGATATGTTACTATTTACCTCTATCCCCTTTAGCCCTTGTATACCTCCCTGAGTCTTCACCTATTTTCATTATTCTTCTGCCACCCTCTCTCTTCTTATATATTGCCTTCCCAGTCACCAAGCTAATGTGTCTACCCTCTAGCCAGTGAATTACTCTTGTTTCCTTCATACCCCTGGACTTCAGGGGGTGTGGGACTGTCAGATAAGCACTGGACTGTGAACCACAAGGCCGACTGTTCAAACCCACCAGCTACTCCTCGGAAACCCTGTGTAGGGTTACTATGAGTCAGAACTGACTCGATGGCACTTAACAATAACAACAACCCCCACACCCCTGGTAACCACCAAAGAATGTTTCTGAATGTCTAAGGTGGGACATTGTATATTGGTCTCATGCAATATTTGTCATTTTGTGATTGACTAATTTCACTCAGCATAATGTCCTCCAAGTTCATCCATGTTATGAGGTGTTTTGTAGATTCATTGTTATTCTTTAAGGTTGCATAGTATTCCATTGTGTATATATACCAGAGTTTGTTTATCCATTTTTCCACTGATGTGCATTTAGACTGTCTCCATTTTTTTTTTTTTTTGCTATTGTGAGTAGTGCTGCATGAACATTGGTGTTGTCCTGGCTCACATTTTTTGTGGATATATATATATACCAAGTAGAGGGATTGCTGAATCATATGGTATTTCTATTTCCAACTTTATGAGGAAGCACCATACTGTTTTCCAGAGTGGTTGAACCATTTTGCAATCCCACCAGCAATGTAGGAGGGTACTAGTCTCTCCACACCCTAGCCAGTATTTATTGTTTTTTGTTTTTTCTTTAACTTTGCTATTAATTTTGGTATGAGATGGTTATTGTTGTTGTTAGGTGCCATCAAGTCGGTACTGACCCATAACGACCTTATGCAGAGCAAAATGAAACACTGCCCGATCCTGGGTCAACCTCACTACTGTTGCCACGCTTGAGTCCATCGATGCTGCCACTTGGCCAATCCACTTTGTTGGGGGTCTTCCTCTTTTTCTCTGACCCTCCACCTTACCAAATATGATATCCTTCTCCAGAAACTGGTCCTTCCTGACAATATGTCTGAAGTATGAGAGACAAAGTTTGGCCATCTTGGCCTCCAAGGAGCACTGTGGCTGCACTTCTTCCAACACGGATCTATTGTCATTGTTGTTTTGATTTACATCTCTCTATGAAACAGTGTTTCGTTCTGCTGTGCATAAGGTCCTTATGAGTCGGTACCGACTCGATGGCACCTAACAACAACAATGGCTAAGATAGTGAACATTTCTTCATATATTTGTTGGTTGCCTGGATGTCTTCATTGGTGAAGTGTCTGTTCATGTCCTGTGCTCATTTTTTTTTTTAAGTATTCAAGAACAAACATGCCATTTTTTGGTTTTGTTTTTCTTTACGTTTTTATTGTGGATTGAGTGAAAGTTTACAGGGCAGATTATCAGTTTTACATTCAACAAATCATACAACTGGTTTCATCACAAGGATTACAATCCCCTCCATGTACCATCAGTTAACAGTATTTCTCTCTATTCACTTTAGCTCTTTTTTTAAAAAAAAACCCTCAGGCATATATAACAATTCACACCACCAAAGGACATATTCTGCAAGTCTGCCTCCCAGCAACTATCTCTTAGTCCCTCTCTTTTGTGAATCTAGAGTCCTCAGCTGCTCCCTCTCTCCATGTCCCCATCTCTGGTGTTGTTGCTTCTCTGGATAAAGTCCCGCATTCCGCTTGTGCTCTTCTCGCTTGATGGTCTTAGGGTCCTCTGTTTCTGGACTGTAAAATTAACTGCTCCCCCGTTTTTGTTACAAAACTTCTACCTTTACAATTGTGACAGTCACAATTAGTCATGATAACAGTCACTCACTATTGAATCATGGAATCTTATCCCAATCTCTATTAACCAGACCTATCTAGACAAGATGAAAACTATTCCGTGGGGACTCTTTCTTCACCCCCACACTATTAAACTAAATTTCCTCGTGAAACCTTGTAAGCCAGACACTTCGTATCTTTATCGCCCCCTTATTTTAGGTAGCCAATGTCTAAGTTGCCTGTCCCTATCTATCCTGTGTACAGAAGGGATAGCTTTGATACTTGATGTAAAAACTCCTTCCTTTTCTGTTGGTATTTAGAGTTACTACCTCCATGAACTCTGGTAGCGTAGTGGTTACGAATCAGGCTGCGAACCGCAAGATCAGCAGTTCAAAACTACCAGCTGCTCCACGGGAGAAAGATGAGGTGTTCTGCTCCCGTAAAGATTAACAGCCTCGGAAACCCTGTGCAGGGTCGCTATGAGTCGGAACCGATTCCATGGCACATAACAACAACAACCTCCATGAGCTCTGGTAGCGTAGTGGTTACAAATCAGAATGTGAACCGCAAGGTCAGCACTTCGAAACTACCAGCTATTCCGCAGGATAAAGATGTGGTCTGCTCCCGTAAAGATTTACAGCCTCAGAAAACCTGTACAGGGTCGCTATGAGTCGGTTCCGACTCCATGGCACATAACCACCACCACCACCATCACCTCCATGAGTATAGGTCGGGTTCATCAAATTGTAGCAATTTACCCTTGTTTCCTTTATTTAAAAATTAATTTTTTTTTTTTTTTTCAATCTTCCTCTAGTCGAGTTCTTATTATCAAGCCATCAAGGCTAGATCAAATGGGTACTGTCTGCAAGTTAGGGAGTTGTTGTGCATCTACCCTCATTTCATATCAGCCGGATGCTTCACTCTCAGCTCTAGCCCTCTGTGGCTATGCCCTTGTCCATGGGCTCAGGTGTCCCCAGGTCTCACCACACTTTGGAGCAACCAGCCCTTCCTCTTCTCTTTGTCATCTCCATGCCTTTCCCCCTCTTCCATTCACCAGTAGACCAATGTGGTCGCCAGTAAGCTTATATGTCTGCTCATGTGTTTTGAACCTGCCCTTTGAGTTTCAGTTTTAGATGGGGGTTTGTCCTGAAGGAACTTGATTGCTTGCCTTGATGGCTTCACAGCGAACAACTTGCTTATTCTTGTAGTAGCCAGTCATACTGACATTTTTGTTTTGAGGTTTTCCTAATGATCTTTCTATGAAGATGCATCTTCTATTTCTCTAGCTGTTCCAGGCTAGTCTGCTTGTCCTTTTTAGTGGGAATGTCCCTCCTCAGAAGGTTCTGGATGGGACTCAGGATTCCACCTAAGGTCCTATACTCTGCAAAGGCTCCACAAGAGGCCTATTTCATGGACAGTTCTAGAACCCCTTTTGGGTATTCCAATTAGTTACAGGCTGAAGACAGGCTTACAAGTGTTCTGTAATCAGGATTCCTGACATTCCTTTCTATCCCACTCAAGTGTCTATTTTACAATCGTAGACAAGGAAAACCGATATTCATAGGACAGTCAAGCATTTTAGTATTATTTCCCCTCTCCAAACTATGCCTAGATCCTTGTATTACAGAGCCCTGTTGTTTCAAGGTTGAGCATGCATCACTATTTACCTCTGTCTCACTTAGCCTATGTAAACCTGTCTCAGTGTTCCCCTATATATCTTGTTCTTCCACCTCCTCCCCTTCTTGTATTGCTCTCTCCAACACCTGAACTATTATGTGTCTGCCCTTATCCTGTGCTCTGCAGTTGCTGTCTTACTTTCCCCAACCCCCCTCCACAACTCCACAGTTGTGGTTACCTTATATTCCATTAACTTTTCCCTCCATTTAAAACAGTCTATTTTATCCTGTAATCTACCT
The DNA here is from genome assembly GCF_000296735.1 of Chrysochloris asiatica. Classification (NCBI taxonomy): domain Eukaryota; kingdom Metazoa; phylum Chordata; class Mammalia; order Afrosoricida; family Chrysochloridae; genus Chrysochloris; species Chrysochloris asiatica. The sequence continues at coordinate 11,493,467 of NW_006408565.1, read as the reverse complement.
GACCTCACCATTGGGCTTTCTGTTCCTCTGTGTTTACCTTCTTTCACACTGTAATTGTTTTGATCATAGAATGACCTCCCAGATCCTCTGAATTTGTTCTTATAGTTTTATTCTGTTCTTGACTTTTCTATTTGTCACAAGGAGCTCTGGTAGCGTAGTGGTTACGAATCGGGCTGCGAACCTTAAGGTCAGCAGTTCGAAACTACCAGCTGTTCCGTGGGAGAAAGATGAGGCT
>NW_006408565.1:11487502-11488572 GCF_000296735.1 Chrysochloris asiatica | reverse complement strand
TCTTTTCTTTTGTTAGGTTTGCCAATGGTCTGTTGATTTTGTTAATTCTTTCAAAGAACCAGTAAAGCCCCTAAGTTTGTCCTTATTTTTTCATTGATGATCTTTATAGTTCTAAGTTTTACATTAGATCTTTAATCCATGTTGAGTTTGTTTTGTATAGAGTGTGAGGTATGGACCATGTTTCATTATTGTGCAAATTAAAAAATTCTAGCAGCATCATTTGTTGAAGAGACTCCTTCTTCCCCATTTAATGTGTTCTGGTCCTTTGTCAAAGATTAACTGGCTGTATGTGGATGGATTTACTTCTGGGTTCTCAGAACACTGTTCTCAATTCTGTTCCATTGATCCATGTATATTTTGTTGCACCAGTACCAGGCTGTTTGATCACTGTGGCTGTGTAATATTTTTGAGATCAGGGAGTGAGAGGTCTCCAACTCTGTTCTTTGAAACAACTTAGTTCTTTGGAACAAAGACCTCTTACGCAGTGCTTTGCCTAGCCAAGGTCTCTTTCCTTTCTATATAAAGTTCATGATCATTTTTTCCATCTCTTTAAAGAATGTTGTTGGAATCTGGATTGGAATTGCATTATATCTGTAGATTGCTTTCACCATGTTAAGTCTTCCTATTCATGAACATGGTATTTTCTTCCATTTTTCTAATTCTCTTTTGCTATCTTGTAGTAGTGCTTTGTAGTTTTCTTTGTATATGTCTTTTGTTTTGTAGTTAGATTTATTCCTATGTCCACTATAAATAGTATTGTTTTCTTATATCCTTTTCAGAGCTATTTTTATTAATATAGAGGAATCCAACTGACTTTTGTATATTAATCATATCCCTTGCCACTTTGCTGAATCTTTCACTGAGTACCAATAATGTCTTTGCTGAGTCTTTGGGATTTTCTATGTATAGAATCATATTATCTAATAGAGAGAGTTTAACTTCTTCTTTGCCAATTTGGATGCCTCTAATGAATTGGTTTTTAGAGATCATCTGAAGAACAGATTTGATACATTAAACACTAAAGACTGAAGACCAGAAGAGTTGTGGGATGACATCAAGAACATCATACA
>NW_006408565.1:11478889-11486392 GCF_000296735.1 Chrysochloris asiatica | reverse complement strand
ATGAAGAAAAATGTGGCATCAGGATTGGAGGAAGACTCATTAAGAACCTGCGATATGCAGATGATAAAACCTTGCTTGCTGAAAGTGAAGAGGACTTAAAACATTTACTGATGAAGATCAAAGAGCACAGCCTTAGGTATGGATTGCATCTCAGTTTAAGGAAAATAAAAATCCTCACCACTGGAGCAATAAACAACATTTTTATCAATGGAGGAAAGATTGAAGTTGTCAAGGACTTCACTCTTCTTGGGTCAACTATCAACATTCATGGAAGCAGCAGTCAAGAATTCAAATGATGTACTACATTAGGCAAATCTGCTGCACAAGACCTGTTAAAAGTGTTGAAGAGTAAAAATGTCAGCTTGAGGACTAAGGTAAACCTGATCCAAGCCATGGTATTTTCAATAACCTCATATGCATGTGAAAGCTGGACAATGAATAAGGAAGACAGTAGAAAAATTGATGCTTTTGAGTTATGATGTTGGAGTAGAATATTGAAAGTGCCTTGGGCTGACAAAAGAACCAACAGATCTGTGTTGGAAAAAGTGCAGTCAGAGTGCTCCTTGGAGGTCAGGGTGGCCAAACCTCGTCTCTCATACTTTGAACATATTGTCAGGAAGGAGCAGTTACTGGAGAAGGATATCATGTTTGGTAAGGTGGAGGGTCAAATAAAAAGAGGAAGACCCCCAGCGAGATGGATTGGCCAAGTGGCAGAATCAATGGGCTCAAGCATGGCAACAATAGTGAGGTTAGACCAGGATCGGGCAATGTTTTGTTCTGCTTTGCATAGGGTCACTATGAGTTGGTACTGACTCGATGGCACCTAACAACAACAATGAATCGATATTTTGAGGATCATCTTAGGGCCAGCTTTCCATGATGCATACACTGGAAAATACTGGTTTAAAGAACTCTTGGAGGTTGCTTCCATGAACAACCTCTTCCTTTGCCATGAGATCAGAACAACTGTTTGGTGCCTGGCTACAATTACTGAATGATTTGATCAAAGATTCTACAGAAGAATTCTGATCAAAAGGGGAATAACGTAGCAAATTCTCATGGAACCATAATATCTGGAGTCAGTGAGATTGGCTGACCTTACATAAAAACTATTATCTGGCAACAGATTTTGTCTGAGATCATTGTTATAAGAAACAAAACAAAACTATTACCCTGAGAAAATGTTTAAACTTTAAACAGAAACTACCTATCTCATGAAGCTATTGTTATACCAGTGTAGAGTCTTGGTGTGGCGCTGTGAGTTAATAAGCCAGACTGCAAAGCCCTTTGAACTGAAAGGTTGATGATTCAAGCTCACCAGCTGCTCCTCTGAAACCCTATATAGGGTCGCTATGGGTCGGGGTCGACTCAACAGCACTTAACAACAACAACATCCATAATTAGAAAAGGATGATGTCTCACTTGAGCATTTTCTTATTTTAAATAATCATCTATATGAGATCCAAGTTGCAAACAGCAATTTGAAAGGTTAGTTGAGAATTTTAGGGGGCAGTGAGTTGGTGCTTCTGCTGAAGAAACATTCAGAAAAAAACATGGAGGAAGGGGGCACCATTTGAAGAATGTAACCAATGTCGTTGAATTGCACCTGCAGATATTGCTCAATTGATGTGTGTTTTGCTGTGTATATCTTTACCACAAAGAAAGGAACATTTGGAGGAACAAGCCTAGTCTTGATGTCACCTTCTACCTCCTTCCACAAACTTCCTATTAGACCATCCATCCTGAGTTCTCTCCAGAAACCAAACCCACTGTTGTAGAGCTGACCCTATAGGACAGAATAGAACAGTCCTAGGGGTTTTCCAAAGGAGCTCTGGTACTGTAGTGGTTACAAATCGGGCTGCCAACTGCAAGGTCAGCAGTTCGAAACTACCAGCTGTTCCATGGGAGAAAGAGGAGGCTTTTTGCTCCTGTAAAGATTTACAGCTTCGGAAACCCTGTACAGGGTCGCTATGGGTCGGAACCGACTCCATGGCACACAGCAGCAGCAGCAGCAGGGAGTTTTCAAAGCTTTCTTTCAGAAGCAGATTCCAGGAACAGATTCCACATGGTTTTCCCACAGAGTGACTGATGGGTCCAATAGCTACACTGATCCTTCACTTAGCAGCCTAGGACCCTAACTACTGAGCCATCAGGTGTCCTTCCTCTCTAGGGGTCAGGGAGAAGGCTGAATAAGAACCCAGCTCTTGTGTTAATAACAGGAAGAGAGCGTTGTGCATTTATTAAAACAACATATAACACAAATTTAACCAACCCCATGTCAGGGGCAGGCACTGAAATACAGTACATTATCCCTTTCTAGGCCTGTGAGTGCTACCCAGCCCTCCCACTGTGGAAAGGAAGTGGTCAGATATATCAATCTGACTTCCTTCCCCTCTTTCTAACAATCATCAGTCAGTCACACAATGATAGGCATGATCATACAAAAGTTCCCTTACAAAAAGCACCAAAATGGCATACAAATACAAGTATATATACAAAAAAAAAAAAAAAATCACATTTAAAAAATATACAAAATATTACATTTTGCACCAATGTAAAAAAGTATCCTGTGTGGCTGTCTCAAGCACGTTTCTGGTTCAATGGCCGCTGGCCCCAGCCATGGGGTCCTACTGCTAGTCCCTGCTCTCAGAGTAGAGGGAAGACACACCTTCCAGTTGCCCCGATCCCTCCCGCCCTGGGCGTGTCGCCAAGGCCGCAGGGCCATCCCTACCCTCCCCAATTTGCATCTAGAATTTTTCTCATTCTTCCAGCTCCTTACTGGTGCCCTGAAATGAAAAAAAAAGAAAGACACACGGTGAGACAGGAACTCGGGGATCCAGGATTCCCCAGGCTGCAGTGAGAAATAAAAAAGCATTTGGAGTCTTGGAGTCCTGGTGCTAGACTGCAAAGTTCATTTGAACTGCAAGGTCAGCTCTCTGCTCTTGTAAAGATTTATAGGATTTCAAGGTCAGCAGTTCTAAACTATCAGAAAGATGAGGCTTTCTGCTTCCATAAAGATTTACAGCTTGGGAAACCCTGTACAGAAAGGGTCACTATGAGTCGGAACCGACTCCACGGCACATAACCACCTGTTGTTGTTGTTGCTGTTAAGTGCCATCAAGTCGGTTCCAACTCATAACGACCCTGTATAGGGTTTCCGAGGAGTGGCTGGTGAGTTTGAACTTCTAACCTTACAGTTCAAACCGACCTTGCAATCCAGCGCATTAACCCACAGCGCCACACCATAATTTCCTAACCCTGTCAGATAAGCACTCTAAATTAAGTACCACTGTTCTCCTCAAGGCCACTGGGAGTTAGAACTGATTTGATAGTATTTAATAACATCTGATGTTTTCCTTTTTAAACCAAACTAGAATTCAGTTCCCAACACTCTTCAAAAGACAACTCTATATTCTTCAGCTGGATTAGAATTTAATTCCAGGAGACCTGGTGTGATGCTATAGGAGAAGCACTGGATTGCTAACCACAAGGACAGTGGTTCAAACTCACTAGCTGCTCCTTGGAAACTCATACAGGTTTGCTGAGTTGGAATCTACTCTGTGGCACTTGACAAGAAAAGCCATGTGGAAAATGATTATCAGGAAACACTACTGACAGGATTGTCCTATGTACCAGACAGGGTGTTAAATTATTTACAATCATTATTTAATTTATTCCCACCAACAGTAGCCCAAGTCTCAGAAGAAGTTGTGAATTACTCAAGTCACACTGCTAGTCTTTGATAGAACTGTGATTCAGAATGCAGGCACTTATCTGCTCTGCTGAGTTTGCAAACTCAGATGCCTGATAGGCCCAGCAGATACCATGAAGGAGTGAAGCAGCAAGGCCTGAGTGTGGTGGGGGGTGTAAATTGGGGAGTGAAGCTCCATCTCCAGGGGGGCAGCCTTGCCTGTCTTCAACTCCCTGGGACCAGGGGGTGTGCAAGTTGTTTACAAATGTTCACAAGAAGGTGAAAGCCCAGATTCTTAGTTGAAATATTCTTCTTCTTCTTTTTTAATCTCCTACTTTTAAAATGTTGGCAACTAATTTAAATTACTTTAAATGGGCTGGTGTTGTTGTTAAGTGCCCTTGAGTGGGTTCTGACCCACAGAGACCCTGTATAGGGCTTCCTAGGATGGGCTCAAACCACCAACCCTGTGCTTCAAACTGACTGCACATTAACCCACATCGCCTCACCAGAACATCTAAATGGGCTGTTTAAGATGACCCAAGTAAATAAACCAGTGAACTCCTTCCGTGTCATCTTTTTGATAATGTGTTGCCTTTCAGTTAGAAAAGTCATTTAGATGTAAAATATGGCTCTTTTTGTTATGAATGAAACCCAAACATCAAACATTGTCATCCAGTTGATGTGGACTCATAGCTAGTAACCCAGCCTGCCTCAGTTTCTCCTTCTCAACAGGTCTGGGAGCAGCTCATCCCTGACCTGAGTGCCAGCCCCTCCCATTCTGCCTTCAGCATTCCCCCTTATATTCCCCCCCCCCCCAACACACAGTGAAATAGGAGAAACACTGGACTGCTAACCAAAATATCAGCAGTTCAAACCCACCAGCTGCTCTTGGACACTATGAGTCGGAACCAAATCAAAAGCACACAACAACATCCTGAAAAAGAATACTGGTGTGGCACTGTAGCATAAACACTGGACTGGTAACTGCAAGGTCGGCAGTTCAAATCCAACAGTCGCACTTAGAAACCCTATATGGGTCACCATGAGTCTGAACTGACTCGATGGCATATAACAATCCTGGGAGAAAAAGATTAAATATACTTTGGGAACAGAGGTAAACCTTATCCCCAGTATCCAGCACTGTTCTTTGAAAACACAAGATTGGTATTGTTAAATGAATGAGCAAATTAATGTATGGAAGGAAATTATATACTTTGGGAACAGAGGTAAATATACTTTGGGAACAGAGGTAAACCTTATCCCCAGTATCCAGCACTGTTCTTTGAAAACACAAGATTGGTATTGTTAAATGAATGAGCAAATTAATGTATGGGTTTTTCACCTTCTTCTTTCCCTTCTGTGGGTTCTTCTTCATCTTGCTCTTCTTCTTCAATGCCTTCTTCCTCTTCCTCATCTGTGTGTGACAGAGATGAATTGTGTTAAGATGGGGCCAGTTCCTTAGAGAAATGCTCAAGGGGAACCAGAAACACTTAGCCAAACCCTTTGCCTGCCTGTTAGGTGCCCTTGAGTCAGTTCCAACTCATAGTAACAGAAGGAAACACTGCCTGGTCCCGCGAATCATTAAGCTTAAGCCCACTGCTGCTGCCACTGTGCCAATGCATCTTGTTGCAGGGCAGGTGGGTGGGTGGGTGGGGATGTCTTACTCTTTTTAGCTGACCTTTCCCTTTACCAAGCATGATGTCCTTCTCCATGTCATTCCAGATAACATGTCCGAAGTATGAAAGATGAAGTCTTACCATCCTATGCCTGCCTGTTGTTGTTGTTAAGTGCCATTGAGTCAGTTACAACCCATAGCAACCCTGTATAGGGTTTCTGAGGAGCAGCTGGTGAGCTTGAACCACCAACCTTGCAGTTCAAACAACTTTGCAGTCTTGCGTATTAATCCTCAGTGCCACACCAGGACTCCAAGTAGGGTCAAATGGTCACTCAGAGGTAGCAGAGGCTCTGAAGGTGATAAAGCTGAGGAGCAGCTGGCTTCCTCATTCCCTTGCCTGCCTCCAAAGGAAGTGAAGCTGTATCTTTGTTCCAGTCTCAGCAGTTCGTTCTATCTCCTGATCGATCTTCTGTGATCAGAAAGGGGACTTTGAGGAGCACATTGTGTTCTTCTGTACATCCCTCACTTAGATAAGCATCACTGGGGCTGGTGGGGGCAGGGAGGTTGGCAAAAACTCTGTGGTTCTCTGAGATCAAAGTCCTTGTCCCGAAGGTATTTACTCAACCTTTGAAATCAGCTTGCTCAGCACCCCTATCCTGTTTTCCTCATTCCGTAGTGGACAGAGGGGTGGGCATGTGCTGGGGAGCACTCCTAGACCGCCTCTGTTCATTAGTTCACTGAAATTGAGCACCAGAGGGCCAATGATAGAACTGCAACCAGCGTGCTTGCTTTCTCATTCTGGAATGCTACCTTTAAGTGCTACTAATAAGGAGCTCTGGTAGCGTAGTGGTTACAAATCGGGCTGCGAACCTCCAGTTCAACAGTTCGAAACTACCAGCTGTTCCATGGGAGAAAGATGAGGCTTTCTGCTCCCATAAAGACTTACAACCTCAGAAACCCTGTACAGGGTCGCTATGAGTTGAACCGACTGCACGGCACATAACAACAACAATAGGGACATGCCCCTCTACACCCTCCCCAAACCACTTCCTTAATCCTTTGTGGCCAGAGCAGGTCACCAAAGAGTCACAGCATTTGTTAAGAGTATTTATGAGGAGAAGGCAGATGGGGGGAAAGGGGAGTGAAAAGATGATGTCTCGAAAAATGGCAGACAGCAATCCTGTCAAGTAGCTGGGATCTGTGCATAACCATGGGGGTTTTGCTGTTGGTTTTACATTAGAACCTAAAATCTAAAAGCATTTAGTTTGTGGATTGGCACAGTGGCAGAAGTGATGGGCTCAGGGGTAGCAATGATTGTGAGGATGGCCCAGGACCGAGCAGTGTTTCCTTCTGTTGTGCATAGGGTTGCTATGAGTCAGTACTGACTTGATGGCACTAACAACAATAGCCTACAGTTGGAACCCTAACTCCATTTTGAGCTGTAAATTCAGATGCCATCTTGAGTTTTTTATATGCTCTAACTGTTGAACCATTAGTGTGGCCATGAATATTTTGGGAAAGCTCAGGGAGAGGCAGTTTGCTCTTGGGAAAAGGACACTACCCAGGGTTAACACAGAGGACTAGGGAACTTGCCTACGTGTGTCCTTAGAACAAAGAAGACATTTAACAAAGGGCTAATACTACTCCTATTTTCTTCATTTTTGGTTTGTCTGACAAATTAAGACTCTCCAGACTGTTGTTACTGTAAACTTGTAGCAATCATAATTTAAAAAACAATCTTGGAGATTCAATTGTTATTGTTAAGTGCCATCTATTCTGGGACTCCTGGTGTGGTGCTGTAGGATCAGCACTGGACTGTGAACCAAAAGCTTAGCAGTTCAAACCTACCAGCTGCTCCTCAGAAGCCCTATACAGGGTCACTAGGAGTTGGAACTGACTCGACAGCACTTAATAACAACAACAACAATTTTTATATAGACTGTTGGCTTTGTAATGTTCCTCAGATTCAGGCAGACATTGTTTGGATGGCATGTCCATCCATTTCCCACCTTTGTTTTCTCTTTGCAGCATAAAATCTTTTTATTTTCATAGCTTAGTGGCTTATGCTGCACAAAACCTTTTTAAAGTATTGAAGAGCAAAGATGTTAGCTTGAGGACTAAGGTGCACCTGACCCAAGCCATGGTATTTTCAATAACCTCATATGCATGCGAAAGCTGGACAGTGAATAAGGAAGAC
>NW_006408565.1:11446041-11478749 GCF_000296735.1 Chrysochloris asiatica | reverse complement strand
GACATATTGTCGGGAGGGGCCAGTCGCTTGAGAAGGATATCATGTTTGGTAAGGTGGAGGGTTGTTGTTGGTAAGTACTGTGGTGTTGGTGCCGACTCATAGTGAACCCTGCACAGGGTTTCCAAGGCTGTAAATCTTTACAGGAGCAGAACGCCTCGTCTTTCTCCCATGGAACCGCTGGTAGTTTTGAACTACCAGGTGGAGGAAGGGTCAGAGAAAAAGAAGAAGATCCCCAGGGAGATGGATTAGCCAAGTGGCAGCATCCATGGGTTCAAGTGTGGCAACAATCGTGAGGTTGGCCCAGGATCGGGCAGTGATTCATTCTGTTGTGCATAGGGTCACTATGAGTTGGTACCAACTCAATAGCACCTAACAACAACAACAATAGTGGCTTATGTTTTTTGCTCTTGTAAAGACTGAAACCCTATACTGAGTCATTATGCGTTGGAACCGACTCCATGGCACACAGCCGCCACTACTACTAAAACTTTGTGGTAATGTCCCCCTAGAATATTATTGAATCATCATCACTACAAAACTTATATATGCCAAGGTTCTAGTCTACCCAAAGACACCTTGGAAGAAAGACCTGGCAATTTACTTCCCCCAAAAAATCAATGACCGAAAATCCTATGTATGGAGCACGTTTCTACTCTGTCACACATGGGGTCACCATGAGTCAGATTTAACTTGACAACAACTGGTTTATTATACTCCAAGAATTGTGCTACATGCTATACACATATTGTCTCATTTAATCCTCAGAAGAGTTTTGTGAATTAGGTATAAGGAGTTGGCACAGCCACATGGCTTCCAGTGAGCTCTGTGGGGGCTATTTACTAGCTGTGTGGCCTTGAGCAAATTGTTCACTCTCTCTTAGCTTTCGTTTCCTCCAATAAAATGGAGCTGGTAATAATAGAACCTACTTCATAAAGATGTATTAAATGACAGAATTGAAGGAAAGGGCTTAGCGCCTGGGACATAGAAAGTGCTCAGTAAGTGGTTTCTTGTTATTCTGCCCATTTTACTCAGGGAGATTACAGAGGGTAATGCCCGTCTTCACAGCACTAGCATGCTCACACAGAATGAGCCACTCTTGGATCTCTCAGCTTAGACTTACTTCCCTAACAGAGGAGCACATGATCTACAGCCATGGATATATTTGAGTCCATTGGTATCTCAGCTTTGGGATATATTCTGTCTTTCCCCAGGACTGAGATACATCTGGGATTCTGAGAACAAACTTAATCAGGTGTTGACGGCTTGCAGGAGAGCTGACACAGGAGGTGTCAAAAGCCTTTCTCTTTCTCATGCCAGCCATTTAGTCCTTCCTTGTTCTTGCACACTCCTCTTTCTCTAAGCTAGTCATGGAAAATGATCTCTCAGACCAACACAATGTTCAGTCAAATTGGAACTGCCTTCTCATTCTGTAAGGAGCCCTTGAGTCAATTCTAACTCGTAGCGATCATTTAAGATGGAGTTGAACTGTTTCACAGGGTTTCCCACAAGGTCAGATGTTCAAGCCCACCAGCCACTCCTCGGAAACCCTATACAGGGTCACTATGAGTCGGAACTGACTAAATGACACCTAACAACAACAGCAATCTTTTTGGAGCCCTGGTGTAGCACAGTAGGGTAATCACAGGACTGCTAACTGCAAGGTTGGCGGTTCAAACCCACCAGTCACTCCTTGGAAACCCTATATAGAGTCGCTAGGAGTCAGAGCTGACTGGATGGCACTCAACAACAACAACAATCTTTATGAGAGCAGATCTCCAGGTTTTTTTCTCCCACAGAACTGCTCGGTGGGTTTGATTCACAGACTTTTTGGTTAGTAGCCAAGCGCTTAACTATTGCACCACCATGAGTCCTCATAAGAAGAAATTAATACTTATTTCATAGGGTTGTCATGAGAATTAAGTAAAGAAATGTTATCCCACTGCTGGCCACAGATGTTGTTGTTATGTGCCGTGGAGTCAGTTCCGACTCATAGCGACCCTGTAATAGGGTTTCCAAGGCTATAAATCTTTATGGGAACAGAAAGCCTCATCTTTCTCCCACAGAACAGCTGGTAGTTCTGAACTGCTGACCTTGCAGTTCGCAGCCCGATTCATAACCACTACACTACCAGAGCACAGATAAGCATGCAATAATCTTCCATGGTGCAATTTTCAACCAAACAACAGACAGGTCTATCAGAGGAACGGTAACATTAGGGAAGTATGTACACTTTAGAGTAATCAACGATTTGAGGTCAAAAAGACATCATTTACCCAAGAACAAAATTCAGAAGAGTTAGGAAAGAAGGAGAAACAGAAACCGGAAACAGGGAAGAAGTGTGATCAGTGATGTTGCATGGTGGGACTGCCGATCAATGAGATGGAACAAAATGTGTATGAATTGCAGAAAATAGAAAACTGATCTGCACTATAAGCCTTCATCCAATTCGCACACAAAGTTTTGGTTTTAAAAAAGTGCCTAATATATATTCCTCCTTATTATTGTTATGGGTACATTGTTGCAATTCTTATGGATATGACATAGAAGCATAATCACAAGCAGAAATACATACATGCATAGATAAACGGTGACACCTGAGTTTCATAAATAATGGCATTAAGGAGCTGAAGCTTAGACTGTCTTCTGGGATAGCTAGTAAATGGCCAATATTGTATTGTAAACCCTTTGGCATCATATTTTATTTGTTGCAACAGCACCACGAGGTGGTCTTTAAGAGTAAAACCACTTTTAACTTCATTTTTTAAGTTAGAAAATGTAGCTCAGAGAGGTAGAGGGATTTGCCAAAGGTTACACAGATAACTGGGATTCTTTCAAACTCAGTACTCCCTGACTCTGGACACCACATTCTTTCTACTGTTCTAAGATGTTTTTCTGCCATGGATTCATACGCAACTTATAGAGCAACAATTATGTGGTAGGCACTGTGCTAGCCTCCGGACTCATGCAGAAGCTAATTTCTGAGTTTGCCTTGATACCAGCTTCCAGAGATCAAGCAGGAAAATAGACACTGGGTACCACCACTTCTCTTACCTATTCCAAAGTCGATGGCCTTCAGGGTGTCTGCTACATACTCCAAGTCCAGAGTAAAGTAGTCCATGTTCTCAAAGCCCTGCTCTGTCTTCCCCAATTGGCAACCCTTGGAAGCTTCCACGATGCTGTGGGGAAAAGAGGGGCAGGGTGAGATCTCCAGTTTGATGCACAAAGGGGTGTAGCTAATCTCTAGTTCACTGGATTGCCTGTGCTTGTGCCCACACCCAGATTTGCACGTAGAGGCTCCCCCTAGAGGGATAGAGTATTTTCACTCTGGTTACAATGATAATGGATGATCCAAGAGAATAATAGATGCAAAGGTCAGGAAAGCCAGTCTGCGATGAGACCCTCCCATTGACCCAATATAAAATAGAAGGCCCACTGGAAAGAAATCAGAGACCCCAGTGGGAGACTAGGGGAAATACTAACCTTTTGATGAGTTGCTTGGCACTCTGTGGAGGAGGGGAAGAGAGAGCAAAGGGTTAGCACTGCAGGAGGTAGCCCCAGGAGATCAGCAAAATTGGAACTTGAGTGTTGCATGTAGGACTTTGTGCCATTTTCTAGCCCAGTGGTGATCTGTCCCCTTCCCTGAGCTCAACCTCTCTGTTTATGGTGTGCACAGGTTTTGGTCATCACCCTAGAACATTCCATGTCCTAGCAGAAAACTCAAACTCTCTAAACGTCTACTCTCAAAAATGATGACCAGGTCCTAATCATTTTTTCAACCCCAATGCATAGCACAGAGTCTGGCCCCACTAGGTAGGTGCTCAGGAAATTTGTATTGAAGTGTAAAGTTTTATAGCTGAGCCCCTGTCTGTCTCCTCCACTAGCCAATGAGCTCTTCTTAGGGAAGTACTGGGTCTTGTCGTTTCTGTATCTCCATCTTAGTGTCCAGCCCACAGTTAATTGTCTGTTCCCAGGACACCAAATTTGCAGCTCACAAAGCTATTTCACAAGCATACTCCCATTGGATCTTTATTTAAAAGTACGGTAGGGTTTGTGCAAGAGCTCTAGTGGCACAGTGATTAAGTGCTTGACTGCTAACTGTAAAGTCAGCAGTTTGAACCCACTAGCTACCCTGTGGGAGAAAGATATAGAATTTTGTTTCCATACTGATTTATAGCCTTTGAAGCCCTACGGGACTGCGTCCTACAGTGTTGCTACGGGTCTTAATTGATTCAACAGCAATCGTTTTGGGATTGTTACATGTTCATATTATAAAGAAGGCAACTTGAGGATCAGAGAGGTTTAAATGACTTGTCCAGGGGCACATAGGTGCTCAGCGGAGAAGCCAAGACTTAAACCTTAGACAGATCTAGAGTTGAAGGGACCCTGCCCAGATCCTGATCCTGCTCACCAAGAGGAAGGTAGCCCCACCAGGCTCATCCAGGGACTGGATGGCTGTCTCCACCAGCTTGGTGGACTTGTCAAGCTGCTCCCGGTACTGCTGGATGAGGGCCTCGATGAAGCTGAGCTTTTCTTCCTGATCCCCTGTGATTCGCTGCAGCAACTCACTCTTCTTCTCATCTAGGATGGCGTACAGTACATCAAACTTCTGGCTCAGCTCTTCCTTCACCTGGTGACTGTTCTCCTGAAGACAGAAATCTTGGAGTCACGTCCTGTGAGATCCTACTCCCTACCTCCAATATTTCCTTCCTGGTTTAGATGTGCCCAGGAACAAAACTCTAAAATCAGAAGAAATCTTCCTACGCCTCCAGTTTTCAGAAAAGGAAATAAAGTCTTAGCAAGAGGAAAGTGCTTGCTAAGGCTTCACAGCTAATTAGTACACCAGTAACGTTTGGAGGCTGGTGTTATGGAGAATAGCTATTCCCTCCTTCAAAAAGTAGAGACTCTAGGGTCAGATGGATGGCATTTATGGGCCTCCCATGGACCCTGAATCACATTCTTTCCCCCATTTTAGGACCAAGAATGGATCCAGAAAAGTCTGTATCATTCGGTCCTAAGAGAGGTAGAGGTAACTCCTCTTCTAGTGGTTCACTTATTGATCCCTTGTCTCCAACACAGATGTTTTACTTTGTTTCTCTGTACAATGGGTATAATAATAACATCTCATTAGATTTGAGACTCTAGTGTCCTCCATTAGACCAGGATCCTCCCATATCCCTCTCTTCCCTTTGAACCAACCCTGCACATGAGCCTTTGTCTGCCAGCAATAATGATGACTCCTTCCCCCGCCTCATCTCTAAGTCCTCTTCCCAAACAGAGATGAAAAATCATAGATATTCTTTTAAGAATGGAAAAATTTTCTTACACCCTCTACAGCCTTGATGCTCAAAGTATGGTCAATGGATTAGCAGCTTGGGCAAACGCTGGGAGCTTGCTAGAAATGCAGTCATGCCTCATTCCGTATTTACAAGATCCACAGTGATTTTTATGATTTAAAGTTTGAGGAGTGTTGGTCTACAGCATATCAGAGAACAGTGCTCCGAAAACTGTGCTGAAAAATACTGGGAATTATTGGTGGGACTTTCCCTGAGATCAGGGACCAGTGTGTCTTGTCCACCCCTCACCCCCAGCACCTCAGGCACTCTGCAAGAAGCAGCTGTACTCCAGAAGCATTTGTTGAGTGAGTGGATAAATTAAATTGTTCGTCCTTGGCTGTCCCAGGCTCCATACCCCAATCTTGAGTCACAACTCATGGGTGAGACGTCAGGTCTCACCCGAGTCTAGGCTGCACTGTTGTTAACAACAGACTCATAGCGACCCTGTATAGGGTTTCCGAGGAGCGGCTGGATGGGTTTAAGCTGCTGACCTTGCAGTTAGCAATCTAGTGTTTATCCTACAGTGCCACACCAGGATTCCACTAGGAGGCTTCAAAGCACCTGGTAGGACTCTTTTGTCCCCCTCACCTTGGTGACTCGACAGGAGTCTTCAAGCTGAGTAATGATGGTCTGCACACGGTCGTTCCCCGCCACCAGCATAGAGATACAGTTACTCAGTTCCATCTAGATGGGGGAAGGATGAGCAATCAGAAAGGAGAAACAGTGGTAGTCTCAGTGTCTGTCCGCTCTCTCAAGGCAGCCAAGAGGTACCATCACTTCCCTATCTACTGAAAAGACTCTTCAACTGGGGCCTGGTCCCTCATCCTGCCATTCAGAGCAGATTCATAACACACAATATCAGAGAGATAGTATATCCCCTTATTTTACAGATGAGGCCCAGAAAGGGAAAGTGAGCAGCCCAAAACACACAGCAAGGTACTGTTTGTTGTTGTTGTTAAATGCGGTTGAGTTGGTTCTGACTCACAGTGATCTTATAGGAGGGATTTCTTTTTAGGAGAGAAAGGGATGAAGAAAGAAATAGAGTTGGAGATTTCTAGAAAAAAGAAACCAAGAGAAGGGTGAGCAGAAGGGAAAAGTACAGGAAGAGGGGTCTTTGCTTACTGCAGGGGCAAGACAGTGGAGCTCCCACAGGTATAGGAGTCCTGGAGAGGGCTTTAAGCTGCTTCCTACTGTGAAGAGGTCTGCAAAGAAGTGGGGGTGGGGGTGGGGCTACAGAAAGAGCCATCTGGGGCCCCAAACCATGGCCTGAGAGGGCCCGGTGGCCTGGCCCTGGGGTCTGGCCTCTCCCCTGTGGCTCCCAGGTACTCTCAAGTGGCTCTCAGTATAACCCATGAGCTCATCCACCTCCCTCAAGAAGGCAAGGACTGCTGAGGGACTATTCCTGAAAGGCCGCCTCAGCAGATCTAAAGGATCAAATCCAACCCTAAATCATCAGCTGTGCCCGGCAGGCCCAGACTGGAAGTGGACGTAGTTCAAGTCAGTACCTTCTGTCCCTGGAAGACATTCTGCAGAGGGGCCACCTCACAGGCCTTGTGGGTCCCAAACACCTTGCACATGGAGCAGGTGGGCACCTCGCAAGTGAGGCAGTAGATGTTGATTTTCTCATCTTCGTGTTCCTTGCACATTGGGTGGCTGCCTTTCTGGAGGGGCCGACTGAAGGGGAGAACAGCATCAGTTAAGGGGCGTAGGGGCATCCCGAGCCTCTTCTCCCAGCTCCCTACAGAGGAGGCCATCCCAGATCTCTCAGTGCCTGCTGCTCCAAACTTTGTCTTTTATCTCTGAGGATTCAGAACTGCGGAAGCCAACTATATCAACACTATCCTGTATCCAAGAGCCAGACCCCAGGGCCAAACTCATTGCCCAGTGCAGAGGACATGGGAAAGGTCACAGAACCCCGGAGAGTCAGAGCTGGAGATGTTTGAGAGAAGTGGAAACTGGGGCCCAGAAAGGTGAATTGACTTGTCCAAGGTCACCCAGCAAGTCAGGGCAGGGTAGGATGGAGTACATGTGCGCTAATTATAGTCACCATAGCCCTTGGTTACTGTGGGCTGGGCTCTGAGCTAAGCATTTTATACTCATGGCCTCATTTATTTCTATATTTAATCCACTGGACTGTAACTTCCATCAGGGCCCAGGAAGTTGCTTGTTTCTTCATCTCCGAATCTACAGTGTATAGTGCCTGGCATAAGTAATTAAATACAGGTAGAAAGAATAAATCAATAAACATGCCATGAGGGTGCCCCATGGCTCAGAGGAAGACGCAAAGTGTCTGTCCCAAGTCACACAGCTAGGACACTTGTGACTCACATCTGCTCAACAGTCTAGCATTTGAATAGTCTAGCGATTTGTCCCCAAATTCAGAATTGTTTCCTCTCAAACACACATTCTCAGAATGCCTTTCTGCCTTTATCTTGCTATCCACTTAGGGTCTCTGGTATATTTGTAATTCTCGTGGGTCATTTACTTTTATGGGGCTTAAGTCCTACCTCCTCAGCTAGACTGTCCACTCATTTAGAGCTAACACTACATCTACTACACCATGTCTTATTGTCCAGTCCCTAACACAGCTGGTGTCTCATTAGTGTTGAAGGATGACTGTCCCCTTCAGTGTCAATGCCTCACCTCCAAACAATTTTGCATGACTAATCACATCCTAAACTGACTACCCCTTAAGTTATTGAGTAAGCTCCTTTCTAGATTTGTCTTTTTGCATCTTTAGTCCAGGGCCCTCCCTGTTGAGAAGGGTCATCTGCTGCCCATCTCTGTCCTTGGAAAAGGAAGCACTAGGATAAGAGTGGGTGCTGAGGCAGGCACACATCCTGCAGGTTTGAGGGCTTGTGCCCATCACCCTTCCTTCCAGATATCCAAACTCCTAAGCTCAGGCATTAGCATCTGGCTTCAAACCCAGATGACTCTGCCACTGATTGTTTTGTGACACCAGACAAGTGGTTTCACCATTCTGAACCTGTTTCCTCCCAGGGGGCCTACAATCCTGACAGTTGTTGGGAATGAATATGTGGTGTCTGGCACTGAACAACTTTCATTGTCATGGAATTATGTAGAAAGGTCTGGGAAGGTTCAAACACATCATGCTCTTCCTGAGTTGACACTGCTGGTTGCTGTTGCGTGAGTTCTTACTCATAGTAACCCTGTATAGGGTTTCCAAGGAGTGATTGTTGAGTTTGAACCTCCAACTTTTTGGTTCAAACTGATCTTGCATGATCCTACAGTGCCACACCAGGACTCCTAAGTTGACACTTCCTTGTTGGCAAGTCGGTCCTGACTCATCGCAACCCTGTATAGGGTTTCCAAGGAGTGACTGGTGAGTTTGAACCGCTGACTTTGTGGTTCAAATCGATCTTGATGTCCAGTGCTTTATCCCACAGTGCCACACCAGGCGTGCTAATATTTTGGAGTGATGTTGGTTTTATTATTATCATAATAATCAATCATACATTTGCATGATTGTAATGCTGAACTCTATCAATGTAGAAACAATCCAAGCTTATACAGGATTTCTGAGACTGTAAATCTTTACAGGAGCGAACAGTGTCTTCTTTCTCAATAGTCATTAGGAATATTCATTGTGGAGTAAATTCGACTGCGTTCTCTCTCAGCTTCATCACTTCTTTGCTGTGTGAACTTGGAAACCTCTGTCCTCTCTGAGCCTTCATTTCCTCACCATAAAGTGATGAGGAGAATACTTTATACAGTTATTATGATGATTAAATAGGAGTCCTGGTGTGATGCTGTGGGTTAATGCACTGGACTGCAGGGTCAGTTTGAACCACAAGGTCGGCAGTTCAAACCCTATACAGGGTTGCTATGAGTCAGAACTAACTTGACGGCACTTAACAACAACATAATGATTAAATAGGATAATGTTTGGAAACTACTTAGTACAGTGTCTATACATAATACAAAAACCAAATTCATTGACATTAAGTCAATGCCAACTCATAGAGATCCTATAGGGCAAAATAGAACTGCCCCACAGGGTTTCCAAGACTGTAAACTTTACAGAAGCAGATGGTCACATCTTTCTCTCACAGAGCAGGCTGCTGGGTTCAAACCACTGACCTTTCAGTTAGTGTTCAAGCACTTACTTGCTGTGCCACCAGGACTCCTAGTACCTACACATAATGAGTGCTTAACAGATACTTTAATTTTTAGAAACATTTCTCATCAATATCCTGCTACGTAGTCACAATAACAAATCTTACTATCCCCTTTTGTAGACAAGGAAATGAAGGACCAAAGGCCAGGGCCTGACCCCAGTGCATTAGTAACGGAGGGAGTCAGACTGCAAACACAGTTCCCCGGGCCAGGGTTTTCACTACATTTGATCTGTCACCAGTACCAGCAGACAGCTGCTTGGTAAAGGTTTGGGGCCATAAAGATTGAGGGGTCAGGCACCTGGAAGTCTTGTCAGGATGTCCTGATTGTAAAGGCCTCTCAAGTTGAAGCCTAACCCTATGAAACCTCCACCACTCACAAATTCTGCCTAAGACTGAGCTATTAGTTTATAAACAGGAAGACTTGTCCAGTCTCAGATCTTCTACCTCCCAGCTGTAAAACCTCGAGTAAATGACTCTACCTCTCTGAATCGCAGCTTCCTCATCTGTGAAGTGGGATCAAAGGTTGTGGTTGATCCGTAGGGTTGTTGTGAGGCACCAAGAAGAAGCATTCAGGTGCCTGCTGACACATGAAGGGTAACTGCTGCTGTCATTGTCCAGAACCTGGTCAAATTCTCCCTGGGCACTTGCTCTGTTGATCAGGGCTATTTAGCTGGCCCCAGTGCCTCTCTCTCCCTTTCCTGTCTCATCTTTGTCCTGATTTCTGCCTCAAGGCAGCCTGGTAACTGAATTCCTCCCCATTCACTGAGAGATACTGAGAGCTAGGGTTGAGGCATATGTTCCTCAGGCAGAAGGAAATGGCTCTCTGGACTGCTGGGTCCCAGCTGGGGCACTGACTCTTGAGTGATGAAGGAGAAAGAGAAAGAAGGGCCCCAGAGAGTTGGTGCAGGATGGCAGGGGAGTGGGGATGAGCTGACCTGGAACACTCCTGCTTGTAGATGTCGATGATGTTCTCTACCAGCAGGTTCCTCTGCAAGCCGTACACTCCGTGACGATCCATGATCACTTCATGGCGGCAGGAGGGACAGCGGAAACGGCCTCCAGACATGGACACCGAACTACCCCGGTTGGTCCAGTAGGGATTTGCAGCCTGCAGGTGACAAAGGAATAGGTGGGTCCTGGGGTCCCTGTCCAGCCTCTTCTCTTTCTAATCTCCTGCTATCCTTCCCCATTCCTGCCTACCTCAACTATTTTTGTTCAACTGCATGACTTCGAGCTCCCCATTCTGAGATAAGAACCAGCCCACCTTATATATGAAGCACTTGAGAAGCAGCTCAGCACTTAGCAAGCATTCACAGTATACACTCACTTGGGAATCAGCGAACCTAGTTTCAACTCATATTTATTTGCTGAGTGACTTTGAGTAAGCCACCTTATTTCTCTAAACCTCTGTATGCCTCTTCAGGAAATGGGCATTTTAATCAGAGCAACTTCTTAGTGATGGTACTTTGAAGATAAAACAATGAAAGAGAATTTTGTAAAGGGTCCCTGGGGAAACTTGAGTCCTGTTCCCAGCCAGGACCTTGGCTCCCATTCCTTTCTTAAGGTGATGGAGCACTGCCACCCCCTAGATTACAGGGACCAGCCCTACTCCGCAGTGCCTCCCCATCACCCTCCTCCCAAAGCTCTGGGCCCTTGCCCGCCCCTGCAGAGCTGGCTCCAACTCTAGGGGTCTGGTTTCTCTCTCGCCTCAGCCTGCCTCACACACTTATCTCTTGAGGCATTTGATTCTTGATTGGAAAGCCAACTGCCACGCTCCCTGCAGGGGTGGGGGAGCTGTGGGTCCCGTAGAGAGGGGAAACATGTCATGGAGAGAATGTCTGGAGCAGCTAGAGCAGCCTCCCCAGCACTTCTCAAATGAGTCTGGAGGCCTCTCCTCAGGGCTCATTTTGAAGGGGTCAGAGTCAGCCACAGTTTGGAAAGGTCCTGGGCTAGGGGAAGCGGGTTTCATCCTAGGGAAACTGTATAGCCCTCTGGGGTCCCAAGACTAGGCTATGCCTGGTACTGACCTGGAAGATGTCATTGGCACACTTCCGGCAGAGGTTGTGTTGACAAGGCAAGATGACCACAGGCTTGGTAAACATCTCCAGGCAGATGGGACAGATGAGCTGCTTCTCCAGGTTCTCCATTGGGTTCCCATCCTGGATCAGGCTGGATTTATAATCCATACTGTCAGGAGTTGCAGGCCTATCCAACTGCCTCCTTCACCTGCACCTGGCTCTGGGGGAGACCTGGAGCTCTTGCCTTTGTTACAAAACACCCTCCCGCGGAGCCTCTTTGACTGCTTCTTCTGGCGTCCGAATTCTTTCTTTGTCTGAGGCCCCTCTGATATTTATAGCAGGACCCCAGTCACATGAGTCTGGGAAGGGACCAGCTGAGCATTCCGATGCCAGACGACTGGCGGAGCTTGAGTCTCCTCCAGGCCTGGAAAGCTCACCCTCTAAAATCGCACGTGGGGATGAGCAATCACTGTTCTCTGGGATGGGGGTCGTAAACAAGAACAGCTTGTTCAAAAGCAGGTGTAGGGGCGGACTGAGTACCCAGTTTCCTCTAGAAATTGGTCTCCCCCAACTCCAGGCTGGAACCCATCCAGGGAGCCACTGGGATTCAAGTGGTTAATAGACAATTCCCCTCAAAGATGAGAGTGACCCTCTGACCGAAATCAAGTCCTTTTCCTCCTCTTCATCCTTCTGAGCCCATCTACCTGACTTGAACCTAAGCATAGCATTTTTCTGGAGACCTTGGAGACCCCATTTATCTCTTAATGGAGACCCCATCCTTCCATCTGATCTTCTTGAGTCTTGTAGACCCTCCCTCCATCCCTTAGCCACTAATTCCACTTCCATGCTGAATGGGCTTCCTGGAGCTCATTCAGTCCTCTCATTTTACAGATTTAAAAACTGGAATCTAGAGAAAGAAAAGGACTTGTCGCTTCAAAAATAGATGGCTAAGTTAGGAATCTTATTAATTCATTAAACATTTTTCTGGATATACTCTTACATTAGGCATCAAAGTGACAGGTAGCTGAGTAATCCCTTTCCCTGCCCTGAAATAACTATCATGTAGTGTCACAAAGTTCCTACCTAGATCCATAGACGTTATTCATATGCTGCCCTCTGCACACATTTTAGATTTTCTCCATGTCCTTCTGGACATCTTCTTCCATGTTGGCAGGTGGTTTTGTTATTAGTTGACATCAAGTTGGCTCCAACTCATGGTGACATTACGTATAACAGAATGAAACCTTGCCTGGTCCCGCACCATCCCCACATTTGTTGGTCTGCTTTAGCTCATTGTTGCAGCTCTTGTCAATCCATCTCACCAAGTGTTTCCCTCATTTTCATTGACCTTCCACTTTATCAAACATGATGTCCTTCCCTAGTGATTTATCTTTCTTAATGATGTGTCTAAAGTAAGCAAGACAAAAGTCTTACCGTCCTTCTAAAGCACATTCATACTGTATTTCCTTCAAGACTGATTTGCTAGTACTTCTAGCAGTCCACTGTACATTCAATTTCTTTGTCAACATCACAATTCAAATGCGTCAATTCTTCTTTGATCTTTCTTTTTCATTATCCAGCTTTTGCATGCATCTGAGGCAACTGAAAAGACCATGGCTTGGGTCAGGTGTGCCTTAGTCATCACAGTGACATCTTTGCTTTTTTAACACTTTAAAGAGATGTTTTGTAGATTCCCCTAATGCAATATGTCTTTGATTCTTGACTACTGTTTTCATGAGTATTGATTACTCATCCAAGTCCAATGAAATCTGTTACAACTTCAATTTCCATCAATTCCCAGAGCGCTGGTTTTCTCCAATGATTTATGAGCAGATTGAAGTTCTTCCTTCAATACCAGGGGTTCCCGATCACATGTTCTTTCCTGAAATGGGTGAACACTGACCAACTCTTTTTTAGCATAATATTTACTCCTTCCACCTTCCTTTGATGCTTCCTACATCATTCAAGTTCTTTGTGCTCATTGTTATTAAGTGCCATCGAGTCAGTTCGGACTCATTTTACAGAACCACCTAGAATCCTTGAATATTGCAATTTAGGCTTGAATTTTCTCTTTAGTTCTTTCAGCTTGAGCAATGCCAATCATGTTCCCTTTTGGTTTTCTAACTCCAGGTCTTTGCATGTTTCATTATAATACTTTTCCTTGTCTTCTTAAGCCATATCTTGAAATGGTTTGTTCAGCCTTTTTACTTATCATTTGTTCTGTTTGTTTCAACTACTCTGTGCTTAAAAGCAAGTTTCAGAGTCTCTTCTGACATCCATTTTGGTCTTTTCCATTTAATAACCTTTTACTTTTGTCATGTATGATATCCTTGATGTCATCCCACAACTCTTCTGGTATTCGGTCATTAGTCTTCAGTTTTTCAAACCTGTTCCTCAGATGGTCTCTAATTTCAGGCAGGTTGTACTCATACGGTTGTGCTTGGGTGCTCATAGACTTGCTTTGATTTTCTTCAGCTTCAATTTGAATTAGCATACAAACAATTGATGGTCTGTTTTGTGGTCAGCACCTGGTTTTGCTGTGACCCATAATATTGAGCTTATCCATCATTTATTTATGCAAGTATAGTAGATTTGATTCCTGTGTAATCCATTCACCAAGGTCTACATGGATAGTTTGTGTTGTTGAAAAATACATTCCTTATGAACAAGTTTTTGGTCTTGAAGAATTCTCTCATACAGTCTCTGCCATCATTCCTATCATCAATGCTGTATTTTCCAACTACTGTTCCTTTTCCTTTGTTTCCAGACTTTACATTCCAATCACCGGTAGTTATTAGTGCATCTTGATTGCATAATTGATCTGTTTCAGGCTGCAGCCGATCAATAAAATCTTCAATTTCTTAATCTTTGGTATTTGTGTTTAGTGCATAAATTTGAGTAGTAGTTATATTAACTAGTTTTCCTTGTTAGCATATGAATATTCACTTATCACTGACAACAAACAGAGTACTTCAGAATAGATCCTAAAATGTTCTTTTTGATGACAAATTCAACACCATTCCTCTTCAATTTTTTCTTCCCCAGCATAGTAGACCATAAGACTATCAGATTAAAAATGGCCAATATCAGCCCATTTCAGTTAATTAATGCCTACAATATCGATCTTGAATCTTTCTATTTCATTTTGTTGACTTCCAATTTCTTGGTTCATACTTTGTACATTTCACATTCCATTTACTAATGGGTGTTTGTAGCTGTCATTTCTCATTCTGAACCATGTTGGCAGGTAGAAGTCCTTAAAGCAGTTCCAATGACTATTTTCAGGGTAGAAGTTCATACAAAAGGTCTTTGGAACCACCCTGTGTAAAGTGCTAGGGCAGGAGAATGGGTGGATTCAAAAGCATAGGCATTGGACATTAGGATGAACCTCAGAGCCCATGAAGCATATAGGAGGAGTATCAAATCAGCAAAGAGGTGCAATATGAAAGTAGATTGGATCACCTCAGTCCCAAGAAGATGTAATAATTCAAGTCATGAGACAAGATCTAGCAAGGACAGAGGATGCATCTTTGGGAAAGAAGGAAATGGGGTGGAGGTGGTGGGAAGAGATAAGGAGCATACCTAAGAAAGGGCAGGAGAATTTCAAAGGGAGGATGCTGTTGTTGTTGTTCCAACCCATAGCGACCCTGTATAGGGTTTCCAAAGAGCGGCTGGTGAGCTACAACCGCCGACCTTGTGGTTTAAGCCAATTTTGCAGTCCAGCACATTAACCCACAGTGCCACACCAGGACTCCAAAGGGAGGATGGTACCCATAAAATGTTAATGTCAATTTATGCTGAACATTAACTATGTGCTAGGACTGTGCTTTATATGCATTATTCCATTTCATCTAGATGCAATATTTCATTCCATCATTTCAATAATCAACAGTGTAAGAATCATTATATCATCATTCCACAGATGAGGGAACTCAGGCAAGGAGAGGCAAAATAACTTACATGTGGCCACACCACTAACAAGAGATAGATCCAACACATGAACCCAAACCCCTTACCTCTCTACTGAATGACCAGTCAACACTGCCAGACCAGCCAACAGACAGAGGAGGATGAGGATAGAGAAGAGCTCTTCCCTGCTTCCTTGCTCACAAATATTCAGGTTTTTGTTTGCTTGTTTTTAGACATAGGTAGCACTATACTCCAAGAAGAACAATGCTTCATTCTTGCCTTTGAACAGAGTTGTGAAAGGATGTGACAACCACCACCTTGCAACATGGGGTACAAATCCCAGGAAGAAATCAGCCCCCTATAGAAAGCACCTGGGTCACATACCCTCATTGCCCTGCCAATTTATTCAACCCTGAAGCGGCCTATTCTGGACTACTTAAGATGTGAATCAACAAATGTCACCATAATGTTATTCTATTACTTACAACTGAAAGCATCCTATATTCATACATTCACGATTGTAACTCCTATATGCCAATGACTCTAAAATCTCTATTTCCAGTTCAGATTCTCTACCCTAAGGTGGAGATTTGTTGGAGATTTCTACTGACATGTTCCAAGAGCACATAAAATTCATCATAACCCAATGGAACATGCTACCTTGCCCACACCAAGCTCTTCCTTCCGTTTTCCTTGTTTTGGTGAACAACACTACCATCATCTATTTGCACAAACCAAAAAACTGGAAGTCATCTTAGGGCTCCTCCCATTGTACACCCAGTCAATCTCTTCATCATAACTGGCATCATCTTTGTGTCTCATTTGTCATATTAGCATCATCTGTGAGTCAGATTCCAGACTTTGAAGACCTGTATATACCTGTCACTATTCATTTCTGTACCTCCAGTGCCCAACACATAGTAGGCATTCAATAAATGCTTCTTATAAGAATTGCTGAGTGAATGGATGTGTTAAACAAGGGGCAGAAAGTTTAGAGGTGATTAAAGTACTTGACTAAGTTTTTTTGGCTGAGATAATGACATCAGTGGAGACAGCACTGGAAGCTGGGGAGGAAGGCTGAAGATCAACTTTTAGAGCCTTGGGAAGGAGGAGGAATGCTCCCCACTATGAGTTAGGGGAATGGGAAAAAGGCAAGAATGGAGGTAAGGATGAGTGGTGTTGGGAGGAAGAGAAAGAGGTCCTGATATTTGATGACCTCAGTCAAGAGGGAATTGGAATCAGGACTGACTGTGAGGGTTGGAAATGTAAAGGTAGACATTTTGTAGCAAGGAGGGGAGTGATTAACTTTTCAGTCTAGGAGTGGAGGTCCATGGGACCATCAAGGGAGAAGAGCGGAGTTCGGGACCCTACCCAGAGAAGCAGTGATACCTGAGATGGAGGCAGAGATGATGACGTGGAGAGATGGAGAGGCTGGGGACCTTAGACCCAGCGAGGGAGAGGGGCTGTGTGCTGAGGACCGTGGGGGGTGGGAGGGCAGGCTTTCAGGGTATACACTTTGGTTGGGTGATGATGCATGGAGGGGGAGATTGTAACCATGGCAATGAAACAATATACGATAGGATGAATGTAAAATTAATGTTCTCCCATATAAACTATCACATAATTCACAATCAAACATTAAAAAACAAAAGAGGGGATTGGGGCCAACTTCTGAGACTAAGGCAGGGGGAAGGGGAGAGTGAGCGGGCAGTGGGAAAAGTTTGGACCAGTCGGTGGGAAACATAAGAGGAAGTGTCTAGAGACCTGTGGAAGGACTGTCTGGGAGCAGAAGAGCCTTGCTGATATATCCCAGCATGGAATTGTCATTTGTGAGGAGCCATTCGCACTGTTTTGTTGACTTTCTCCAGTCACACTTGGCAGTCCAGGTGCTGAGGCCAAGCAAATGGACAGTGGGACCAAGTCCAGCCTGGGGATTGGCAAGGCCAGCACTGCTGAAAGTCAAGGGGTAAGGAAGGGAAATTCCACATGGGCCAGGCTGGGCATGAAAACATGTCTTGTCATTTAATCCTCACAACAGTTCTGTAAGGGAGATATTATGATCCTCGATTTTCCCATGAGGAAACAAGGTTCAGAGAGTTAATTGACTTGGCCAAAGTCACACAGCCACAAATGGTGGTGGCAGAGCCAGGCAGGGGTTCACATTCTGTACTTCTCCCCTTGAAACATTAATTGAGTGCTTACTTTGTGACAGGCACTGTGCTAAGCCCTTTATGTTCATGGTCTTGTTTGGTCTTCAAAATAGCTCAGTGAGGCAGGGACTACAATTTTTCCTGTTTTGCAACGGAGCTACAAACAAGTGACTCAGAGAGGGTAAGTCCTTGGCCAACATCCCCCAGCCTGTGAATGACAGAGCCAGCATCGGAACCAGGAAGCTATAAACCAATTTCATTACCAGTTACTAGAACATATTTGAAAGCTATGGTCCTAGCAGACAGAGACAAATATGAGGCCTCAGTGGTGTATCTAGGCCCAGAGTTCATTTTATGATCTTCCTCTCTGCAAGAAATCTCATTGATTTATTTTTACTATTTATTAATAAAAATTTGAAACCTACAAAAGTAGAGGGAACAGCATAATGAATCCATGTAACCAAACCAGCTTCAACGCTTACCATTTTTCCAATCTTATTTCATCGGCACTCCACTTCTATTTGGGGAATAATTTAAAGTGACTCTTAGACACAAAGTCATTTTTCTACAGACATTTCTAACTGGTAATAGATTTTTACATAATCACTATGCCATTATTACACTTAGTAAAAAAATAATAATTTTTATTTGTTGTTGTTACCTGCCTACAAGTCAGTTCAGACTCATAGTGAACATGCATAGGGTTTCCAAGAAGTGGATTGTAGGTTTGAACCATCAACCTTGTAGTCAGCAGTCTAGTACTTATCCTACAGCACCACACTAGGAATCCTAATTTCTATATGTTGTTGTTAGATGCCATCGAGTCAGTACCAACCCATAGTGACCCTATGCACAACAGAATGAAACACTGTCCAAACCTGGGCCAACCTCACAATTGTTGCCACGCTTGAGCCCCTTGAGGCTGCCGCTGTGCCAATCCATCTCACTGGGGGTCTTCCTCTTTTTCTCTGACCCTCCACCCTACCAAACATGATATCCTTCTCCAGCGACTGGTCCCTCCTGACAATATGTTTGAAGTATGAGAGAAGTTTGGCTATCCTGGTCTCTAAGGAGCACTCTGGCTGCATTTCTTCCAATACAGATCTGTTTGGGCTTTTGGCAGCCCATGGCACTTTCAATATTCTCCTCTAACACCATAACTCAAAAGCATCAATTCTTCTACAGTCTTCTTTATTCACTGTCCAGCTTTCACATGCATATGAGGTTATTGAAAATACGTTAGTCCTCAAGCTGACATCTTTGCTCTTCAACACTTAAAAAAGATCTTGTGCAGCAGATTTGCCTAATGCAATACGTCGTTTGATCTCTTGACTGCTGCTTCCATGAGTGTTGATAGTCGATCCAAGAAGAATGAAGTGCTTGACAACTTCAATCTTTACTATGTTGATAAGAATGTAGTTTATTGGTCCAGTGGTGAGGATTTTTGTTTCCTTTACATCCATATCAAAGGCTGTGCTCTTTGAAATTCATCAGTAAGTATTTTAAGTCCTCTTCACTTTCAGCAAGCAAGGTTGTATCATCTGCATATCGCAGGTTGTGAATGAGTCTTTCTCCAATCCTGATGCCACGTTTTTTTGTCATATAACCCAGCTTCTAAGATTATTTGCTGAATAAGTATGGCGAAAGAATACAACCTTGTATTGCACACCTTTCTTCATTTTAAACCATTTGGTGTTCCCATGTTCTGCCTCTTGGTCCAAGTACAGATTCCTCATGAGCACAATTAAGTGTTCCAGAATCCACACAATCGAATGCCTTTGCATAGTTAATAAAGCACAGGTAAACATCTTTCTGATCTCTGCTTTCAGCCAAGAACACACAATCTAAAGCCTTTGTGTAGTCAATAAAGCACAGGTAAACACATCTTTCTGATCTCTGATTTCAGCCAAGATCCCTCGGACATCAGCAATGATATCCCTCATTCCATGGCCTCTTTTGAATCTGGCTTGAACCTCTGGAAGTTCTCTGTCAATGTATACTTGCAGTCGTTTCTGTATTACCTTTAGTAAAACTTTACTCGCATGATTCTTAGAATATTTTCAGATCATTTGATTGTCTCAAAATGTCTTTCACAGTCGATTTGTCCAAATCAGAGCCAAATAAGGTGTTGCAGTTCGTTTTTGTCTCATGAATCCTTGTTAATTGCCTTTCCTCCCATTCTTTTGTGCTATTGATTCATCAGAGAACAATTCTGGGTGTTATGATTCTCATTTTTATGTATCAGGATCTGAGGTTCAGAGAGGTTAAGTGACTTCTAGAAAGTCACCCAGCTAAGATTTGGTATTTTATTTGAGACTATCCCCCAAATTCTCTGCTGCTAGTATGAGAAGCTGTAGGGAAAGAGGGGGTCTCAGCTGTGTGTAGTCAGGCAAACAGGAGGGAGAATGGTCTGGGCCAGGCAATAAAAAGGGAGAGGTAGAAAATTATAGCAATTAGGATAATAACTACTATTGTTTCACTGTTTGTGAGTGGCTGGCCGTTTAGTAAGGGCGTCATAGATTTATTTCAGAAAGTCTTCACAACAATCCTGAATAGTTCATGCTACCTATCTCTATTTATACATGAAGAAACTGAGGCATGGACCCTTGTATGAAGTTACCCCAAGACCTGTGGCCAGAATAGGCAGAAATAGGCCTGCTTAACCCCGAAGTCTATGCTTGTGGTCAGAAAGGAGACTTTTCAGAAACCTGAGGTTTTGTGACCTCTTGGTTCAGGGGCGAGAACCCTAACCCAAGGCCTGGACACTTGGGCTCCATCTCCTGCTCTTCCAGAGACTCACAGTGTAACGCCTGGCAGCCACACCCACCTTCAATTTCTGCAGCTGCCAAATGTGGCAACGGTAGGAAACGACCCCTGAGGGGCAGAACTCCAGCTCCTCAGTGGCCAGATTCTCCTCCTGACCACCTGGGTAGTGGTAATGCTGGACTGGAAGCCACCCGCCCTTTCCCCTGTCACATCACATAGTTGGGGCTTGTTGGTACACTTCCTTGGAACACTGTGAAACAGATCTTTTTCACGTGTGTTTACTTGTTCTCCCTTCCACTCCACATGTTCTCCCCACCCCTTCAGAGGAGGGATCCATCCTGCCTCCTCTGAATTTCCCCTTGACCTCTGCGGTTCTTGGAGCAACTTCATAAAAGAAGGGCCAGGGGACTGTTTTTCTTACAGTTTGATATCCCTGTCATATGCGTCAGTATCATTCTCATCAACTAATTGTCCCAGATCACAGAATCCAACCTATGGGTCACTTGACCCCAAGATTGAAGCCAGAGAAGTTGGCAGAGGTAGGCCCATGAGATCTGGGTCAGGATGCAGGGCCCAAGGGCCTGGCCAAATGCTAAAGCAGAACTTCCCAGATCTCACCACTCAGAGTCCTGACCAGGAGACCCATGGGCTTCCTCCCTCAGCCCCCAGGTATAGACAATCATGTACTGCTAGAGAATGAGCTGGTCCCTAGGGAGGAAAGGATCTGATTTTAAATTTAGGATCCTCCATGTATTGCATTAGGCATATATGCTTCACCTTAGTCCTCAAACTGACATCTTTGTTCTTGAACACTTTACAGAGGTCTTGTGTAGCAAATTTGCCTAATGAAATATGTTATTTGATTTCTTGACCGCTGCTTCTATGGCCTCTTTAAAGTGTTGAAGAGCAAGAGAGCAGTTTAAAGACTAAGGTGCAACTGACCCAAACCATGGTATTTTCAATGACCTCATCTGCATGTGAAAGTTGGACAGTGAATAAGGAAGATGGTAGAATAATTGATGCCTTTGAGTTATGGCGCTAGAGGAGAATATTAAAAGTACCATGGACTGCACAAAGAACAAACAGATCTGTATTGAAAGAAGTACAGCCAGAGTGTTCCTTGGAAGCCAGGATGGTCAAACTTCTCTCATACTTTGGACATATGATCAGGAGAGAGCAGTTCCTGAAGAAGGACATCATGCTTGGTAAAGTGAAGGACAAGTGAAAAAGAGGGAGACTCCCAACGAGATGGATTGGTACAGCCACAGCAGCACTGGGCTCAAGAGTGGCAGCAGTTGTGAGGATGGCACATAACAACAACATGGATCAGCTGTGTTACCTTGGGCAGGTTACTTAGCCTCTCTGTGTTACCCATTTGCACATCTGTAAAATAAAGGTTGGATAGAGTAATGGAAGGACCGCTGGTGGCACAGTAGTGAAGTCCTCAGTTGCTAACCAAAAGGTTGTGCTTTGAACTTACCTACCAGCTATTCCACAGGAGAAAGCTGTGGCAATCTGCTTCCTTAAAGGTTTACAGTCATGGGAACCCTATGCAGCAGTTCTACTAAGTTCTTCAGAGTCACTAGGAGTCAAAATCGATTCCATGACAATGGGATTTTAGAATAATGGTCTTTCCAGGCCTTGCTAGCCCCCCAGAGTCTAGGGTTCTGTGTGACTATCCTCCCCCAGTACACTATCTCTCTCTAAAAACTGATTGCACAATGGTGATGTTGTTATCCCGGGCTCTGGCACATGGCCACCCTCAAATATTGTTATTAATATTATCACAATTGAGGCAATAATATGGGCTACTGTTTATTGAAGAGTCACTATAAATGCCCTGTGTATGTTCTATTGCCGCACAACAATTATTCCAAAACAGAGCAGCTTTAAACAACAATAAACATGTATTCTTATCTCTGTGGATCAGGAATTCAGGACAGCTTAGCTGGGTGGTTCTGGCTTAGGGTCCCTAATGAGGTTGTAGTTAAGATGTTGACTGGGGCTACAGTTCAGTTTATCTGGCTATAAAATGGCTCACTCACCTGGTTAACCTCAGTCCCTCACCTCATATAACCTCCAAAGGGCTTTTGGAGCATCCTCATAACATGAAGACTGGCTTCTTCCAGAGCGAGTGATCAAAAGAATGAGACAGAAGTGGCTAGGTCTTTATAACTTAGCCCCCAAAGTCTCTCACTATCAATTTATAGTATTCTGTTAGTCACACAGACCAAGACTTTTAATAATAACAAGGAATAACAGGAAGTAAGAACTATTTAAGGCCATTTTAGAGGCTGACTATCACAATCTCCTCTAAGTGTTTTTATTCTTTAATTCATTTATTAATTCATGTGTTCAGTACCATTATCATCCTCATTTTATAGGAAAGGAAGCTGAGACAGACAGACTATGTAACTTGCCAGGATCACACTTGTAGGAAATGGTCTGGGGTCTTGAACTCAGAAAGTGGAGTGGCTTAGCTCTTGTTCTTAGGCTTTCCCTCTCTTTTTACCCACCAACACTGGTACTGACCACTCCCTGATCCCTACCTGTCCCCTCAGCTGGAATGAGAAATTCTGTTCTCTGCAGTGGGGCCTGGAGTGGAAACAGTATTGGAGGAAGCTGCCATGGCAAACTCAAGGCCCAGGGGCTCAGTGTTGACCTAGATGTACCTTTGTTTGTACCCAAGAGAAACAGTCTTGGGGTCCAGCTGTCCTCCCCACCTGGCCTGCTGCTTCCCGCTCCCAGTAGCTTGAACCTGGGGGTTGCCACACACACCCTCGGGGACTATCCAGATCATAAACAGTGACCAGAAGGAAAACAAACTATATTTAAACTGGCAGTTGCTCCATGAACAAAACTAAAATACACAACCAGCTAGATTAGAAACACATGTAAAGATAAAGTATCAATAATCGTAACCTATTAGCAATGTAAAAGCCTGCTAATTGTCTCCATGTGAACAGCTGCCTCTTTTGCCTGGATGGTGCCCAGCTCCCGTTACTGAACATTTTGATCAAAGATTCTAAATAAAAATCCTGGTCAAAAGGGGCAAAATGCAGAACAGAGTTTCAAATTCTCATGAGATCCGGACAATCTAGAGCCGTGGGAGCTGGATGAACCCCTGAAACTATTGCCTTACAATAGTCTTTAAAACTTAAACTGAAAGCATCCAGTGAAGGCTTCTTAAAACCAAACAATAGTGTAGCTAAACTAATAAAAATAAATGTCTGCCTGGAACATTATGTTCTTTTAAAAACTATATCAGATCAAAGTGACTGTTGTAACTCAAAAGATTAAATAGGGACCTTAGTGGGCCCTGAGTTTATGTTAATGGGGGACAAACGATTTGGGAAAAGAGAGTGAGAAGGGTTGCATAACTTGAGGTTATAATCAATGTCACTGAATTTTACAGGTAATATCATTAAACTAAGGAATTTTGGTAGCGTAGTGGTTACAAAACAGACTGCTAACCTCAAGGTCAGCAGTTTGAAATTACCAGCTGTTCTGTGGGAGAAAGATGAGGCTTTCTGCTCCCGTAAAGATTTACAGCCTCGGAAACCCTGTACAGGGTCGCTATGAGTCAGAACTGACTCCACGGTACTTAATAACAACAACAACAACATCGTTAAATTGGTGCATGTTTTGTTGTGTATATCCTCCAAAACAACAATTAATTTTTAGAATTTTTTAGTATTAAAAGGTCACAAAGATTTTTTTTGAAGGCAATTCATAGAAGAATAAACATCAATGTCCCATCCAAAATAAAAAAGGTGCTCATCTTCACTAATTAAAAAAATCATATTAACACTACAGTAAGAATACTTTATCAGTTTGAAAAAGAGCAAACTTCCAGAGCAACATGAAATCTGCTGAAATTCAAGCAAGAGCAAACATCAAATTTATGGTAAAGTATGGGTGGAAGAATGCTTTACCAAAACTTTATGGCCACAATGCTTCCAAAGAAATCAGCAGTTTACAAATGGATAAGGCATTTTAAGAAGGGACTTACCCATTTGAGACTCCTATGTTGAAAATGAAGCCCCAAACAGGCAATGAGCATTCCAACTGTCTAGGCATAAAATATAATTAGGCAATATATTGTGAGGCACAAACAGAGATGTAATCTGATCTTTTTCTATTACAAAATACAGGGACTTCAAAGAGTTCATGGGAAAAAAGGAATCAAAAGTAAAACTAAAAATGTAAACTTTATTTCTCAATGTAAGCTCCATCAAGATCAAGATAATTTTGTAAGCAATAATACCAGCCATTTAGTCCATGCTAAAGAATTGAGGGTCCTGGGAACTCAATCACGTCAGTGTGGTCTTTTTCACAATATTAACTGAAGAACAGTTGGTGTCCAATTAAGATTTTTTTAACATTAGGAAACAAAATGATGTCAGAAAGAGCCAAATCAGACCTGCCAGGTGTGGAAGTTCTCACAAATTTGTCCTTATATGAGGAATGAGCAGGAACATTGTCATAGTGAAGAAAGACTCTCCGGTGAAGCGTTCCCTGATGTTTTCAGCGAAAGCTCTGGCCAACTTTCCCAAAATGCTCTCATGATGGTGGTTATGTACTGTGGAGTTGGTTCCGACTCATAGCGACCCTGTACAGGGTTTCCGAGGCTGTAAATCTTCCCAGGAACAGTAATTCTCATCTTTCTCCCATAGAACAGCTGGTAGTTTCGAACTGCTGACCCTGAGGTTAGCAGCCTGATTCGTAACCACTACGCTACCAGAGCTCCTTACTCTCATAATAAGCAGTTGTTACTGTTCTTTGGCCCTCAAAAAAGTCAGCAAGCAAAATGCCGCCAGCCTCCCCCAAAAAAACTTTGCCAGGACTTTTGTTCTTGGCTAGTCCACTTTTGGGAGTGCTGGTGACACTGGAGGATAATCACTCACCTACTACCTACAAGATCAGTAGTTCAAACCCACCTGCTTCTCCAAAGGAGAAAAAGTGAGGCTTTCTGCTTCCATAAAGACTTACAGCCTCAGAGACCCTGTGTTGTTGTTAAGTGCTGTTGAGTCAGTTCCAACTCATAGCCACCCTGTATAGGGTTTCCGAGGAGCAGGTGGGTTTGATTTACTAAGACCTTGTGGTTAGTAATCCAGTGCTTATCCTCTAGTACCACACCAGGACTCCCAGAAACCCTACACAGGGTCGCTTTGAGTTGGAATTGACTCGACAGCACTTCACAGCAAGAACAAGTCTACTTCTGCTTTGACTGGACCGTTTCCACCTCTTGGGATCCATTGCTTTGATTGTCCTTTGTCTTCAGAATTCTACTGGTAAAGCCATGTTTCATCTTCTATTAGAATTCTTCCAGTAAATGCTTCAGGATCTTGATCCCACTTGTTTAAAATTTCCATTGAAAGCTCTTCTCTTGTCTGCGGCTGATCTGGCCATAACAGTTTGGGCACCCACAGAGTAGAAAGTTTGTAGTCAGAATCGTATAAGCGGAATCCATTGAAATGTCTGCGGTGTTGGCTATATTTCCTGCTGCTAATTAAGGCATGAACAAAATGAATTGTTTCCTGGAAAACTGATGTGGATGGTTGGCTGTTTTGGACTTAATTTTCAACATTGGTGTCTCACCCCTTCTTAAAATGAGTTATCCATTTGTAAACTGCTGATTTCTTCGTGGGCATTGTGACCATAAACTTTTCATAAAGCATTCTTCCACCCATGCTTTACTGTAAATTTGGTGTTTGCTCTTGCTTGAATTTCAGAAAATTTCATGTTGCTTTGATAGTTTGCTCTTTTTCAAACAGATATATTATCCTTCTTAGTACATCAAACTAGATTTTGTCAGGCATTCAAAAATTTTTTTGAAATCCATGCACAGATTTTCATAATATGCATGTTCCGTGAACGTTTTGAAGATCCCTTGTACTATATATGTATGTAAATATACCTATATATCAAAAATATTTCACAGACATAGCAAATGGCTAGAAAGAAATCCCCCAACTATTAAAGTGACTATTTCTATGTAGTAGAATGGGAGGTGGAAAGGCTATTACGTTATTTATTTATTTCAGTGAATTGTTACTTTTGGAAAATAAAAACAAAATAGACTAAAAAGGTATGATCAAATAGGCACCCTCAGGGTCAAGGGTAATTGAGGAACCTTTGTCCACTGTTCAATGGAGCGTGCCCCACTCCTTGCTACTGGGGAACGTCTCTCTCTCTTATTCACACCCACCCATACATACACACCCACACCCACACACCAAGCCCTTCTCAGAGGGGGAGCCTTATTATGAGAGCTGGGAGAAGGAAAAGGGAACCAAGGGGTTCTGGGAGTCAGTGACTCAGATGCAGGTCCATATCCCTGGGACAGAGATGATCCTTGGCTGCCATGAGGAATGCCCCCAAACAGAAGCAAAAAGAGAGATTCAGGGAGAAGAGATGGGGAGGTGAGAAGACCTACAGTAGAATATGGCTTTAGGAGCTGGGGGCTCTTTAATGAGGGTCTTTAAGGACGCCCAGCGGAAACTTGAACAACAACTGAGCAGAGCTGGTTGTTGTTGTTAAGACCCATAGCGACCCAATATAGGGTTTTCCAGAAGCAGCTGGTGAGCTTGAACCGCCAACCTTGAAGTTCAAATGGCTTTGCAGTCTGACGCATTAACCCACAGTGCCACACCAGGACTCCATGGGCCCTAGCCAGTAGACCTGAGGAAGTTAGGATTAGAAATGTCTGGAAGCATAGCAAGAGGCAAACAGCCCTTGGGTAAGACCTGGGGAGAACAGGAAAATTGGTCCTGTTCTCAGAAGCTCTAGTCTGGGAGGGAAAGGCACAGACACAGACACAGCCCTGCCCAGGGACCCCGTTCAATCACCACAATACTACGAGGTAGGTATGACGATCTCCACTGTATAGATCATTGTCCAAATTTATAGGTAGTAAATGGACCAGTCAGGCCTCAAAGCCAAATCTGTCTAAACTCTAAGCAGGGGGCTCTTTGCTGGGCTCATGAAGAAGGGGACAAAGACAGCAGAGAGGAGCAGGGTGCCCTATGCAAAGACTCAGAAACCTAGCATGCAAGTGTGCAGGAGCCCCCACTCAACCAGAGAGCTCCCCAAAACAAGCTCTGCCCAATGCCTGCAGCCACACGGACACCACTCTCTAGGGTCAGAGCTCAGTCACTCAATCTGGCCCCAGGGGCAGCTCTGTTAACTCAGCAGTGACACCTCAGGCTCCAGCTGCCGGCTGCCTGGAGGCTGGCCTCATCCAAAATAGATCCCAGGGGTGAGAGCCTGGCAGCCACCTCCACTCCCCTCCTAAGCCCTCCCTCCTCCGCTAGCTCCTCACCCTCCACCCGGGACCTGGGTTCTGAGTCTTTTAGGAGCCAAGTAACCAACCACGTGAAAGTTGGCGCTTAGGAAGAAACAGAAGGTGAGGGCATGGGGCAATGGTGGCCAGAACAGCCTGGGTTCAAATCCTGAAGTTTGAGCCAAATGTGGCCTGCCTGACTTGTTCTAAGCAACAAAGAACAAACTTGTTTTAAGAACAAACTTGTTCTAAGCAACCAAGCCAATTCACTGATAGGTTGTTTTTTTGGTTGTTTTTTTTGTATGTGTGTGTGTGCGTGTGTTTCTTTGAGGGTTGGGGGTTTAGTGCAAACTGTGTGCCAGTTTTGTTCTGTCCTTACCACTGTGAGAGGTAGGCACTATTGTCTCCATTTTACAAATAAAGAAACAGGCTCAGAGGACAAATAACATGCCCAAGGTCACCTACAGTTTGGGCTCTTGAACCAAAGAAGGTTTAGATTAAGGAGACCTGGTGACACAGTAGTTAAACACTTAACAGCTAACAGAAAGTTGGTGGTTCAAACCCACTCAGCGGTTCCACGGGAGAAAAGACTTGGTGATCTGCTCCCTTAAAGATTACTCCTGTTGTTGTTGTTAGGTGTCATAGAGTCAGTACTGACTCATAGCGACCCTATGCATAACAGAACGAAACACTGCCTGGTACTGTACCAACCTCACAATCATTGCTACATTTTAGCCCACTGGTGCTGCCACTGTGCCAATCCATCTCGCTGAGGATTTTTCTCCTCTTTTTCTCCATTTTACCTCCATCAAGATTACAGGCTGGGAATGCCAAAGGGGCAGGTCTACTCTCTCATATAGAGTTGCTTGAGTTGGAATTGACTCAACAGCACACAATAACTGATCCTTACTAGCTGTGTGGCCTCAAGCAAGCTACTTTACCTCTTTGAGACTCAGTGTCTTCATCTATAAAGTTGTTTTTGAGCATCGCTGACTATTCATATCAACCCCATATAGGGTTTCCAACAAACAGCTGGTGGGTTTGAGCCACCGACTTCACAGTTAGTAGTACAGTGCTTATTCTATGGTGCCACACCAGGACCAATACTCAATTTACAAAGTTATTATGAGGATTAAAAGTGGTTATATAAAACTCTTATTAGCCCTTTGAGCACATAGAAAGCCCTCAGTAAATGTTGTCATGATTAATTTGATCTAGACAAGGAGAGGTTCATTCATTCCCTAAGAACAGTGAAGCTAGGGAGTTTTTAACTTCCCCCATCAATCCAGGAAGAAGCAGCATTTCTGTCCCATTTTAACCCAGACCATGAGTCCACTGTCTGTGTATGGTTGGAGT
This sequence comes from Chrysochloris asiatica, assembly GCF_000296735.1. Classification (NCBI taxonomy): domain Eukaryota; kingdom Metazoa; phylum Chordata; class Mammalia; order Afrosoricida; family Chrysochloridae; genus Chrysochloris; species Chrysochloris asiatica. The sequence continues at coordinate 11,449,793 of NW_006408565.1, read as the reverse complement.
TAGGTGGGCATGGGGGTGTGTTTGAGATAAGGGAGAACAGCTGGGGTGAGGAGAGTTGCCTCACTGAGCACGTATGTGGGAGGTCAGGTCAGGTCTAAACATGGGCAGTCCTCCAGACCTCGTTCTCGGAGGATGTCCCAACAGTCTGCTTGGGCACCTTGGATGATAAACAGGTTGTCACCCTCTGGGCCCCAAGTGAACTTGATGAATCCTGGCAAAGTCAAGGAGAGGAGAAGAGGCCCATCTATAAATACGCCGTGACTCAGGCACAACGTTCTGTTGAAAGATCTACTTGTATTTATGGCTTTGTTGCTTTGGGAAGGCGTTCCAGCTCAGGGAGCAAAGTCTGGCCCACCATGAGGTCTCAGACCTCCCAGTGTTCCCTGCTGGGGCAGTTTTGAGGTCAGGAGCCAGACCCACCCGGACCTGGCATAGCACCCAGTCCATTATGTGATTCTGAGACAATCTCTCACATCTCTGAGCTAGCTGCCAGTCATCCCAGACAACCAGAAAAATGAAATACGGTGCCTCTCCCCATCTTTGCCAGATGGGCTATAAGGTAGGATTGCCTAATGGTTGGGCACACCGGTATGGTTTTTTTTTGGTACCAGAAATGCATGGGCCTTCACATGAACCACAACCTACTTCAACCTGAGACCAGAAGAACTAGCTGGTACCTGGCTACCATTAGTCCATTACTGACCATTCTGACCAGGGATATGATAGAAGCTCTGGTTAGAATGGGGTGAAAAAGTAGCCCAAACTCAAATTAAAAAACAAAAAGCCAGGTTTACTGTCATGATCACAACAATGTGAGGGGTCACTTGTGGCAGAACTGCTAAGACTATTGCCATAGGTCACCTTTCTAATTGGAACTAAAGCTACTTCTGGACACCTCTCAACCAAACAATAGACTGGCCTCTAAAATCAACAATAACATCTGCGAGGAATATGCTTCTTAGGACAACAGACTACAAGAGACCAAAAGGGCAACATTGACCCAAAAACAAAGACAAAAAAGCAGGAAGGAGAAGGGAAATCTGACGAATGGAAACAGGAAACCAGGGTAGAAATGGGGAGAGTGTGGACACGTTGCAGAGACTACAATCAATGCCAATTTGTGTATGACTTACTGAATGGAAAATGAATTTGCTGTGTAAACTTTCATCTAAAGCACAGTAAAATGTCACAAAAAGAAAGAAAGATAGGGACCTAATTCCAGTCCTTAAGGAGCTATATAACTTAAAGCAAGTCACTTCACTTCTCTGAGCCTCAGTATCTTGAAGTGCAAAAGGACAATAATGAAACTTCTGTCATAGGGGTGTCATGAGGATGACAGAAGAGAATGTATATAGGTGTGGTGCTGTGAGTTAATGTGCTGGACTACAAAGTCAGTTTGAACCACAAGAACAAGCTCACCAACTGCTCCTTGGAAACCCTATACACGGTTGCCATGGATTGAAACTGATTTGACTGCACCAACTACAAAAAAGCTACATACTTGAAGTACTTTGAAAAGAGGGCACTTGGAGACTTGAAATCTCATAGACAAATATTTAGGGAGCCATTGATTATTTTCACCATTGCTGCTGCCCAAATACAAAGATCCAGGGTACGAATAAAACAACATAGTTCTCCAATCTCAGTAGGGAAAGAGCAAAGGACTATCAATTATCAAATACCTACTGTGTGTCAGCTTTGTCATTTACATCATCCTCTTATCTGATTCCCCAATCACCAAGCAATATATACTTTTCCTTTATTGTTGTTGTTGTTAAGTGCTGTCGAGTCGGTTCCGACCCACAGCGACCCTGAACGGTTTCCGAGGCTATAAATCTTTACGGGAGCAGAAAGCCTCATTTTTCTCCCACGGAGCAGCTGGTAGTTTCGAACTGCTGACCTTGCAGTTCACAGCCTGATTCGTAACCACTATGCTACCAGGGCTTCCTTCCTTTTACAGGCCCAGTGACATTAAGTGGATGACTGAGTTGGAATTTGAACCTAGCATATGCCATGAAAATGCTTGTTATGTGTGGTCCCATGGCACCTTGGTGCTTGCCTGCCTCCCTGCTCTAAGAAGGTGGCCAGGAAAGGGGAAGACGTAAGAGACAGGAGGAAGGAAGGACCAAGGAGCTTGGCAACAATGTGAGAAAGTGTGGCGTGCCTTGAGGATTAGAAAGAGGACTGGCTGTGGGAGGCTGGCTGGGGAAGAGATATGACTTTGAGGCGACTCCTTCATGAGGTCAACCAGCAAGCAGGTGAAAAAAGCAGAGCTGGGCTCAGAGGAGAGACTAGACTGGGTATGAGTGTTAGGGGACTGTTCTTTGCTCAAAAAGGTCTGTAATGATTTTTTAACTTATAATTCTTCAAGACCCTCCTCTGCCTGGCTTTGAATGCAACGCCTCACCTCAGGGTTGGGAAGAGATGGTCATTTTTCAGGTCTGAAATTGAATTCACCTCTCTGCCTTAATTTTCAGCCAAGCAATAAATAGTATATTGAGGTGGTAGTGCAACAACACTAGTAAGGTATGCACACCATAGAATGGTCAACCATTCAACATCAAAAGGGCAGTACTTACGTAGGGACAAAAATTTGTTGTTGTTGTGCTGTTGTTAACTGCTATCGAGTCGGTTCTGACTCATAGTGACCCCGTATAGGGTTTCTGAGAAGTGGCTGGTGGGTGTGAACTGCTGACCTTGTGGCTCACAGTCCAGCGCTGAACCTATAGCACCATACCAGGAGTCCAAGGACAAAATTCAGAGGAGTGGGGAAAGAGGGAGGAATGGAATGTGCCTTTGCAGGTGTTGTGTTCTCTACTTAGAATGTTTTCTCCTCTAGCTCTTCAAACAGGCTTTTCTTAACCTTGCTATTTAAGTAAGTTCCCATCCCATTTCTCCTGGATTTAGTACTTTCCTGGTGTGGCACTGTAGAATAAGCTCTGGATTACTAACCACCAGGTCAGCAGTTGAAACCCACAAGCCGATCCTCAAAAACTCTACATAGGACCACTATGAATTGGAACAAACTCAAAGATATTTTTCTTTTTGTTTTATTGTGAATTATGTCATAATTTACATGGGAGAATATTAGCTTTACATTCATCTTATCATATATTGTTTCATTGCCATGGTTACAATCCCCTCCGTGCATCATCAACCAACCCTGCAAGCCTGCCCCACCCCCTGGCCATTAGCACACAGCCCCTCTCCCTCCCTGAGTCCAGAGTCTCCAGCTGCTCCATCTCTCCACATCATCATCTCTGCCTCCATCTCTGACATCACTGCTTCTCTGGGTAGTGTCCCACTCTCTGCTACTCTTCCTTGATGGTCCCAGGGACCTCCGCTCCTACACTGAAAAGTTAACCACTCCCTTCATTTTGCTACAAAATGTCTATCTTTACATTTCCAACCAGCACAATCAGTCCTGATAAAAATTATTCACTATTGTATCACAAGAGACCTAGCCCCATCTCCTTTCATCAGCCCTGTCCAGACAGATGGGATACTACTCATTGGAGATTCTACCTTCCTCTCTGCACCCTCTGGATCTAGGTTCCCTCTTGAAAGCTTGTAAGCCAGTCACTCATTGCCTTTGTAGCCCTCCCCCCCACTCACCCTCCGCCTCCACTTTGGGTAGCCAATGTCCAAGTTGCCCATCCCTGTCTACTCTGTGTACGAAGGGGTGAGAATGATCTTCACTGTAAAGATTTGTTCCCTCTTTTGAGCTACTGCATCCATAGGTGTAGGTCAAG
>NW_006408565.1:11440178-11445941 GCF_000296735.1 Chrysochloris asiatica | reverse complement strand
CCTTGTTGTAAAGATTGCTCCCTCTTTAGAGCTACTGCATCCATAGGTGTAGGTCAAGTTCATCAAATTGTATCAGATTACTCTTTTTTTCCTCTTCTTTCTTCTTCTAGTTGAGCTTTGATCATCCAGTCACCAACTTAAAGGCATTTAACAGCAACAGCAACCATACTTATCACAATCTATAGTTGATCATCTTTCTTTATTTTTCTTCTTTTTTAAATTGCCTCTCTCCTAATTCCCATCCATATCTTAAGAGAGTATCTGTCTCATGAGTGTTGGGATTGGATGACTTTGTTCACTTCTTTATCCACGACTTCTGAAATTGCACCTGGCATACAGTAGGAGTTCAACAAATATTTATGGAATGAATGACTGATCCAGCTCCACCTGACACCTGACTACCTTCCCCGATTCTCAGCTTCATTGAGTCTGGTTACCCATTACCCCTCCTCACTCTCCTCTTTTATGTGCCTCTATTTGGAACGTCCTCTGCCCCTCTGCCCTTTCAAACTCTGTTCAAGGCTAAGCTCCTATTGGACCTCCTCTGGGAAACTCAGTCACCCCTGAATCAAGCACCTTTGTAAAATGAACAACCTATATAACTGTAGGCATCCTAGTGTGGGGCTGTAGGATAAGCAGTGGACTACTAACCACAAGATCAATGATTCAAACCCACCAGCAGCTCCTCAGAAACTCGATATAGGGTCATTATGAGTTGTAACCAACTCAACGGCACTTAACAACAATACAACTGTATATAGTGACTGTACTCCAAGTACTTACACGTGACCTTGAGCAAGTCACTTTAGTTCTTACATGTGACCTTGAGCAAGTCACTTTAGCTCTTACATGTGACCTTGAGCAAGTCACTTTAGTTCTTTGGGCCTCATTTCTTCCACTTCATTCCATCCTTGGGGATTGTATCTGGTGGAAGGATTCAAGAGTAAAGACAAGTCATAAATGCCTGTAGTCTAAAGCATTATTTATAATAGAAGAAAAAAATTAAAACAACAAAAATGTTCAGTGTTAATAGTAACAAAAGCTACTACTGAGTGTTAAAACGATCCAGTCAGTGAGCAGGGTGCAGATCCACTGCTTACTCTCTGTAACCTTTTATTTTTTTTTAATATTCAAAAAATATGGCCAGCTTCACGTACTTGCATGCCATCCATGTGCCAGGGCCAGGCATCATTCCAGTTTTAGTACATGTCTTGCCAAAGCGAGCATAACTTTCTGTGACCTTAAACCAATGACTTAGCTCTTTTGAGCTTCAGTTTCCTTATCTATAAAATGATAGCTAAAAGTGCCGTTGAGTTGGTTACAATGATAAAGCTTCCTACTTCATGGGCTTTGTTTTTATTGTTGTTGTTAGGCAAACCTTAGATTGACTATAGCCCAAATGGGAACACAGTGGCTCTATTTGATAAGCACTGGACTTCAAACCACAAGGTCTGTGGTTTGAGTCCAACAGTTATTCCATGGGAGAAAGACGAAACATTCTGCTTTTGTGAAGATTTAAAGCCTCAAAAACCTTATACATGGTGGCTGTGAGTCCAAACCAACTCAATAACACTTAATAACAAAACATGATCCACATACAGAAAAGTACACAGAGCAATTGGTTGCGGTACCTGGTACCATCCAGCTCTTAAAGTCTAAGGGTTGATGGATACTGATGTTCATGTGGTCCATTAGTCCACTCGACTAGTTGCTTCCAAGTGTCTTCAATTTTCACCACGTTTTTTTTTCCCCTCTGATCAGGGAAAGATACCCTCTTAGATACCTCTTAGATACCTTCTCATGAGCTCTTAAAATCCCAGTTGCTACTCACCAAAGTAGGATGTAGAACATTGTCTTTGTGGATTGTATTATGCCAATTGACCCTAGTGTCCCTCAAGACTATGGTCCTGAGCCCACCACTCATCTGTCAGTTTATCATACTATGATGGTTTGTGTGTTGCTATGATGCTGGAAGCTAGGCCACCAATATTTTGAATACCAACAGGTGGTATTTAAAGTCTGAAAGTGCCACTGATACCTGTTAACCAGATATCAGTGGCACTTTCAGACTAAGACAGACTAGGGAGAAGGAGAGGAGGCCTACTGCTAAATGGTTAGCCACTGAAAACATTATGAATAGCAGTAGAACACTGTCAGATAGCCAGAATGAAAACACTATGAATAGCAGCAGAATCCTGTCACATGTAGCACTGGAAGATGATGAAACCGTCAGGTTGAAAGTCACTTAAAATACAACTGGGAAAGAGCTGCCACCTCAAAGTAGAGTTGACCCTCATAGCATGAATGAAACAAAACTTTCAGGACCTTCATTTTCTGATGGGGCACAACTCAAAATGAGAAGAAACAGCTGCAAACATTAGTACTCTGAACATGGAACATAAGAAGTATGAATTTAGGAAAATTGGAAGTTATCAAATATGAAATGGACCACATAAAGATCACTATTCTAGACATTTGTGAGCTGAAATGGACTGTTAGTGGCCACTTTGAATTGAACAATCTTATTGTTTACCACTCTGGGAATGACAAATTCAAGAGGCGTGGCATTGCATTCATCGTAAATAAAAACATTTCAAGATCTATCTTGAAGCACGATGCTGTCTGTGATAGAGTAATATCCATACACCTACAAGGAAAATCAATTAATGCCACTATTATTCAAAGTTATAAACAATTTTTGATAAAGGAAACAAGGGCAAATTGCTACAATTGGATGAACTTGACTTATACTAATGGAGGTTGTTGTTGTTATGTGCTGTGGAGTTGGTTCCCACTCATAGAGACCCTGTAGGTAGTAGCTCAAAATACCAACAGAGAGGGAAAGTCTTCACATCAAATATCAATCCTATCCCCACTGTATACAGGGTAGATAGAGATGGACAACTTAGAAACTGGCTACCTAAAATGAGGGGGTGATAAAGGTATGAAGTGACTGGCTTACAAGGTTTCAAGAGGGAGTTTGGTTTCAGAGTATGTGGGGGAGTATAGTGCCCCACTGAATAGTTTTCACCTTGTCTAGATGGGTTTGGTAAAAAGAGATGGAGATAAGATGCTTATGATTCAATAGTAAGTAATTGTTATCATGACTAATTGTGACTGTCACAATTGTAAAGATAGAAGTTTTGTAACAAAAACGGGGAGTAGTTAATCTTACAGCCCAGAAACAAAGGACCCTAAGACCATCAAGGGAGAAGAGCACAAGCTGAATGCGGTAGCTTATCCTGAGAAGCAGTGACACCAGAGATGGAGGCAGAGTTGGGGACACGGAGAGAGGGAGCAGCTGAGGACTCTAGCTAGATTCATGGAAAGAGAGGGGCTGATAGCTGGTTACCAGACTTGCAGAATGTCACCTTTGGTGGTGTAAATTATTATATATGCATGAGTGTTTTAAAAAAAAACAGAGAGCTAAAATGAATACAGAGCAATACTGTTAAGTGATGGTACATGGAGGGGTTATAATCATTGTGATGAAACAAGGTGTATGATTTGTTTAATGTAAAGCTGATGATCTGCCCTGTAAACTTTCACTCAATTAACAATAAAAACTTAAAATAAGTAAATAGATAGATGGATAAAGTGAATAGAGGTTGTTTTTTTTTTTTTAATTAAAAAACAAAACAAAACATATTCACAGGTTTTAGGAATTAAGGCAGGGACAAATTTGGCGGGCATTATGCTGAAAATGAAGAGGACTTAAAACATTTACTGATGAAGATCAAAGAGCACAGCCTTCGATATGGATTACATCTCAATGTCAAGAAAACAAAAATCCTCACCACTGGACCAATAAACAACATTCTTATCAACTGAGAAAAGATTGAAGCTGTCAAGGACTTCATTCTTCTTGGATCAACTATCAACATTCATGGAAGCAGCAGTCAAGAGTTCAGATGACGTATTGCATTGGGCAAATCTGCTGCATAGGAACTTTTTAAAGTGTTGAAGAGCAAAGATATTAGCTTGAGGACTAAGGTGCGCCTGACCCAAGCCATGGTATTTTCAATAACCTCATATGGATGCGAAAGCTGGACAGTGAATAAGGAAGACTGTAGAAGAATTGATGCCTTTGAGTTATGGTGTTGGAGGAGAATATTGAAAGTGCCATGGGGTGCCAAAGGATCCATTTTGGAAGAAGTGCAGCCAGAGTGCTTCTTGGAGGCCAAGATGACCAAACTTCATCTCTCATATTTTGGACATATTGTCAGGAGGGAAGTCACTAGAGAAGAATATCATGTTTGGTAAGGTGGAGGGTCAGAGAAAAAGAGGAAGCCCTTCAACGAGATGGATTGGCCAAGTGGCATCGATGGACTCAAGTGTGGCAACAGTAGTGAGGCTGGTTCAGGATCGGACATTGTTTCGTTCTGCTGTGCGTAAAGTCGCTATGAGTCAGTGCTGACTCTATGGCACCTAACAACAACAACATGTTAACTACCACTTAACAACAATTCTAACTACCACAGTGGGGGTATTGAGAACTTCAATCATTTTTGTTGAATTGCTTATTTTCCCTTGATTCTGCTATTTTATGGTTTATGTAGTTTGTTGTTGAGTGTATATATATATATAACTGTTATCTCCCTGGTTATCAATAAAAATATCTAACTTTGAAAAAAAAAAAAAGGCTTAACCACAATTAATAAGTCGTTGGTCTTACAAAATTCTATCATGTACTATCCAGTATCATCTCTATCACCAAGGCCACATCAAACATCTTTATCTTCCTTTGTTCGAGTTCTGGTCAACTTGACATCCAAGTTAGGTCAAATGGATACTAGCTGCAAGATTGGGAGTCCACGCACACCTCCCTGCACTTCAGATCGGTTGGCCACTTCACACTCAGCCCTAGTCCCCAGGGGATAGGTCAGATCCCAGGGGATAAGGAATTCATACATCTTCCTAAACTTCAGACCAGACAGCCCTTCCTCTTCTCTCTCTCATCTAAAGGTCAACAGGTGCCAATGGAACATGGACAAACTCAGTTCATGTCTTCATTGCTGCTTTCCCCCCACTTCCACTCACAAGTAGACTCAGGTGTTCACTAGCAAGCACACTCTACTTCTCATGGGTTCCTTTTGAGTTTCTGTCCTAGAAGGGGGTTTTCCCTAATGGGCTGACTTTTTCCTTGATGCCTCCAAAGCAAACAGCTTGCTAGTTATTCAAACAGCCAAACACTCCACTTTTTTTTCTGCAGATCTTTATTTCAGTAAGAATCTTCTTTTCTCCCAGCCGTTCTGGGTTGGTCTGCATGTTTTTTCAAGTGGAAATGTCCCAACTCACAAGCCACACTGAAAGTACTGGTGAAAAACAAGGTTCCAGAAATTGATGGAATACAAATTGAAACATTTCAACAAACTGATGCCAAGAAATCTGGAAGGCAGCTACCTGGCCAACCAATTAGAAGAGATCCATATTTGTGTCCATTCCGAAGAGTGGCGAACCAGTGGAAAACAGAAATCACTGAGCATTATCGTTACTATGACGTGCAAGTAAAATTTTGCTGAAGATAACTTAAAAATGATTGCAAACAATACATTGACAGGAAACTGCCAGAAATTCAAGCGAGATTCAGAAGAGGACTTGAAATGAGAAATAGCATTGCTGACGTCATCTGGATCTTGGCTGGAAGCAGAGAATACCAGAAAGATGTTTGTCAGGTGCCATCAAGTCAGAACCGACTCATAGTGACCCCATGCACAGCAGAACGAAACAATGTCCGATCCTGGGCCAACCTCACTACCACTG
>NW_006408565.1:11437559-11439500 GCF_000296735.1 Chrysochloris asiatica | reverse complement strand
ATCTTCATAAGTAAATGTTTCAAGTCCTCTTCACTTTCAGTGATCAAGGTTGTATCATCCGCATATGGAGCTCTGGTAGCGTAGTGGTTACGAATTGGGCTGCGAACCTTAAGGTCAGTGGTTCGAAACTACCAGCCGCTGCACAGGAGAAAGATGAGGCTTTCTAATCCCGTAAAGATTTACACCCTCAGAAACCCTGTACAGGGTTGCTATGGGTTGGAACCGACTCAACAGCACTTAACAACAACAAGAAAGATGTTTACTTGTGCTTTATTGACTACAAAGTCTTTTGACTGTGTGGACCATGACAAACAATGGATAATATTGTGAATAATGGGTATTCCAGAACTCTTAATTGTACATAGACCAAGAAACAGTTGTTTAAACAGAACAAAGGGATAATGAATGGTTTAAAATCATGAAAGTTGTGTGCCAGGCCATATTCTTTCACCATATTTATTCAATCTGTTTGCTGAGCAAATAATTTGAGAAACTGATTCTATGTAGAAGAACTTGGCATCAGGATTGGCAGAAGACTCATTAACAGGCTGTGATATGCAAATGATACAATCTTGTTTGCTGAAAGGGAAGAAGACTTAAAATATTTGCTGATGAAGATCCAAGACCACAGCTTTTAGTATGAATTGCACCTGAATGTAAAGAAAACAAAAATCTTCATAATTGGACATATAAATAAGATCACGATGAAGAAGTAGAGAAAAGATTGAAGTTGTCAAAGACTTCATGCTCTTCGGATCTACAATCTACTCATGGAAGCAATAGTCAAGACATTAAAATTGTTGTTAAGTGCTGTCAAATTGGTTCCAATCCATAGCAGTCCATAGTGTTTCCAAGGATAAGCTGGTGAGCTTGAACCACCGACCTTTCAGATCAAACCAACTTTGCAGTCCAGCGCATTAACCCACAGCACCACACCAGGATTCCAAAAGCTTGGTTTGTCAAGAGTGGGACAAATGACATATTGCATTAGACAAATCTTTAAAGTGTTCCAGAGCAAAGATACCGGTTTGAGTACTAAAGTGTGCCTGACCTAACCCATGATATTTTCAATTACCTCATATGCATGTGAAAGTTGGACAATGAATAAGGAAGACTACAGGAGAATCGATGCATTTGAATTATCGTGTTGGTGAGGAATATTGAAAGTACCATGGACTGCCAGAGAAGAAATAAATCTGTGTTGGAAAAAGTACAAACAGAATGCACCTTAGAAGCCAGGATGTAGAGACTTAGACCCTTGTACTTTGGGAAGTTTGTCAGGAGGGACTAGTCCCTGGAAAAAGACATCATGCTAGGTAAAATGAAGTTTTAATGAAAAAGAGGATCACTCCCAACAAGACTGGCACGGTGGCAGCAACAATGGTCTCAAATGTAACAGCTGTGAGGATGGTGCAGGACTGGATAGTTTTCATGCATAGGGTCACTATCAGTTAAAAATGACTGGACAACACCTAACAACAATTTCACCTGGTGTGATGTTGTGGGCTAATGCGCTGGTCTGCAAAATCAGTTTGAACTGCAAGTTCAGTGGTTCAAGCTCACCAGCTGCTCCTCGGAAACCCTATACAGGAACCCTATGGGTCGGAACCAACTTCACAGCACTTAACAACAATGATGTCCTCCAGGCTCATCCATTTTGTGAAGTGTTTTCCAAAGTCATCATTTTCCTTCAATAGTTGAATAGTATCCTATTGTGTGTATGTACCAGAGTGTCAAAAAAAAAAAATGTTTGTTTAAACAAGTATATGTTTCAAGTCCTCTTCACTCTCAGCAAGCAAGGTTGTATCATCAGCATATCGCAGGTTGTTAATGAGTCTTCCACCAATTCTCATTCCACGGCCTCTTCTGAATCCAGCTTGAACCTCTGGAAGTTCTCTGTCAATGTATGATTGTAGCTGTTTCTGTATTACCTTTAGCAAA
>NW_006408565.1:11434705-11435739 GCF_000296735.1 Chrysochloris asiatica | reverse complement strand
GCATAGCCCTCAGAATCACAGCAATTCAAACCACCACAGCATGACAGACAGACGAGTGGCAGTTGTGTGGTCGCTGTTAAACACGAATCTCCTTGCGCTACAGCCCTTAAGTCCAGCTCAAAGATGGGATTTCTGTCCTTGGATGTCGCGTCAGTTAAGAAGCGGAAGGGCAGCAGGGGCGACAGTTTGCAATGAGACGCTTTGGGCTGCGCTTGTGGGTCTCTAAGTTGGTCGAACCCACCTCAAAGCCATGATCGAATGGCTAGGCTGGTTATTGAAAATACCATGGCTTGGGTCAGGCGCACCTTAGTCCTCAAGCTGACATCTTTGCTCTTCATACTAGCCATTAGAGAAATGCAAATCAAAACAACAATGAGATATCATCTCATACCTGCAATAACAGCAAAGATTTTTTAAAAGTAGAGGTCAATAAATGCCAGCGAGGATTTGGAGAGACTGCGATGCTCCTGCATTGCTGGTGGGATTGCAAAATGGTCCCACCTCTCTGGAATTCAATATGATGCATCCTCAGAAGATTGGAAATAGAAATACCTTGTTGTTATTGCTGTTAGGTGCATTGAGTCGGCACCGACTCATAGCGACCCTATGCATAGCAGAGCGAAACAATGTCTGATCCTGGGCCAACCTCACTACTGTTGCCACACTTGAGTCCATCAATGCTGCCACCTGGCCAATCCATCTGGATGAGAGTCTTCTTCTTTTTCTCTGACCCTCCATCTTACCAAGCACACCAATGTTCATAGCAACACTATTTACAATAGCAAAAATTTAGAGACAGCCTAAGTACCCATCAACTGAAGAATGGATAAACAAACTGTGGTACATATACACTATGGAATATCCTTCTCCAGTGACTGTTCTCTCCTGACAATATGTCCAAAGTATGAGAGATGAAGTTGGCCATCTTGGCCTCTAAGTAGCACTCTGGCTGCACTTCTTCCAAAATGGATCTATTGGTTCTTTTGGCAGCCCATGGCACTTTTAGTATTCTCCTCCAACACCATAATTCAAAG
>NW_006408565.1:11431080-11433276 GCF_000296735.1 Chrysochloris asiatica | reverse complement strand
GAGCTTCTGCATTACATACGACCATAGGTAGAATGATAGGTAGAATCCTGAACCCCATCCAGAATCTTCTGAGGTGGGAAATTTCCACTTATAAGGACAAGCAGACCAGCCTGGAGCAGCTAGAAGAACAGAAGATTCTTCTTGAAAGGAAGACCGACAGGAAAAATGCAAAACAATAACGCAGTCTGACTGATTACTACAAGAACAAGACAGTTGCTCACCCAGGAGACATCAAGGCAAGTGGTTGGGTCCCCTCAGGGCAAACCCCCTTCCAAGACTAAGATTCAATGGGAATACACGAGCAGACATGCAGTCTGACTGGTGACCACATTCGTCACCGATAAGGGGAAGTGAGGGAAAAACAGCAATGAAGCTGCAAGTTAAGCCCTACAATGTTCAATAGACTCCTGTAAACCCAAGTGGAGACCTGGTTGGCCAGCAGTGTGGCAAGGCCTGGGGACTCTTGGGCCCAGAGTCAGTGACATAGCCACAGAGGACTAGAGTAGAGAGTGAAGCGTCCAGCTGATGAGAAGCGAGGGCATATGCATAAGAACACCCACATTTGCAGATAATACCCATTTGACCTGGTTTCAATGGCTGGATCATCAGAGCTCAACTAGAAGAAAGAAGAGGAATAAAAGATTAATCTGATATAATTTGATGAACTTGACCTACACCTATGGATGCAATAGCTCAAAAGAGGGAACAAATCTTTACAGCAAGGATCATTCCCACCCCCTCCATACACAGAGTAGACAGGGATATGCAACTTGGACATTGACTACCCAAAATGCCGGGGGGAAGGGGAGGGCTTCAAAGGCAAGAAGTGACTGACTTACGAGCTTTCAAGAGGGAGCCTAGATCCAGAGGACACGGAGGAAGGTAGAATCTCCACTAAGTAGTATCCAATCTGTCTGGGCAGGGCTGATGAAAGGAAATGGGGATAGGTCTCTTGTGGCACAATAGTAAATAATTGTTATCAGGACTGACTGTAAGGGTTGGAAATGTAAAGGCAGATATTTTGTAGCAAAGGGAGGGGCGTATTTGACTTTGCAGTCCAGGCGCGGAGGTCCCTGGGACCCTCAAGGAAGAAGAGCCGAGTGCTGCACCTTACCCAGAGAAACAGTGACACCAGAGATGGAGGCAGAGATGACGACATGGAGAGATGGAGTGGCTGGGGACTCTAGATCCAGAGAGAGAGAGGGGCTGTGTGCTGAGGACTGGGGGGAGACTTGGCTGGTTGATGATGCATGGAGGGGATTGAAATGATATACGATAGGATGAATGTAAAACTAATGTTCTCTCATGTAGATTATCACATAATTCACAATAAAACATTAAAAAAACACACAGAAGTTTATAGATCTAGAGGAAGATATGTAGAAACAATACTGTCATATTTTGGTATTTTTTGCTTAATTAACGTTTGTATGATTTTATAGCAATACTTTTTATATACTCTGGTATACTGCCCAGGAGCACAAAGTTAGTCATCAGAAATGAGAGGGGAACCAAAATCTTTTGTCAAAGCCGTGCTCCCAAATCATTTGACATGTGTTAGCAGCATTTGTGAATAAGCAAAATACTGTCTATTCATTGAGTGACTTGGTAGACTGTGACCTGTTGGATTCTTCAGGCAGCTAAGTATTTACTGAGCAAACCTACCAACAGTCATGAGGATGGCATCAGGGTGGGCAATGTTTCATTCTGTTAAACATAAAGATGCCATGAGTCAGAGTCGGCTTGATGGCAGCTAACAATAACAACACTACATGCCAGACACTCTTGGAATGGCATTGTAAGATAAGCACTGGTCTGCAAGATTGGTTTGAACCACAAGGTTACAATTCGAACTCACCATCAGCTTCTCAGAAACCCTATACAGGGTTACTTGGAGTCAGAACCAACTCAATGGTATTTAACAACAGCAACCACAATACCACTACTACATGCCAGGCACTATCCTAGGCACTAGAGTTAAAGAGCAAGTAAAATAGAAAAATTCCTTGTCCTCATGGGGTTTAGATTCTAGTGGGAGAAATCAGACAGACAATACAAAAGTTCATTTAAAAAAATATTCTGATCCCACCATGTAAATCAACTGTCTAGGGATATTAGTCTTGCTCATACGATCCAAGAGTAAATAGATAAAGGCTTACAAAACAGACTAAATGCTATAGAGAAAGGAAGATCGCT
>NW_006408565.1:11416959-11429800 GCF_000296735.1 Chrysochloris asiatica | reverse complement strand
GCTGCAAACTGCAAGGTCAGCAGTTCAAAACTACCAGCTGTTCCATGGGAGAAAGATGAGGCTTTCTGCTCCCGTAAAGATTTACAGCTTCAGAAGCCCTGTACAGGGTCACTTTGAGTCGGAACTGACTCCAAGGCACATAACAACAACATTTAAGACTACTTTAAATAAAGTCCCCTGAGGCCATGACAGTTATCCTGCGATCTGAATGGCTTGGCTATCTGGGAGGAATCGAAGAGCAGAGATGAGCTTGGCATATTTGAAGGACAGGGAGAGTATTACGTAGGCATTCTAATATATTGCTTTGAAAACTAAAGTCAAAGATTAGACTCACTGATGGAGACTGTGGAACCCTGAGACACCCTCCAAATCTGAAAATGAAACCCACCCCAGGACCACCTTTAAACAAATAATAGCCAGGCCTACAAAGTAAACAGTAACACCTATGAGGAATGGATTTCTCTGAACTGTCTCCACACAGAACAAAAGGGTAGTATTGTCCCAAAGCCAAGTTCAGAAGGCAGCAGAGAAAGGTGAAGGGAAACGGAAAGCCAGGGAGCAGTGGGAAGAGTTCTGTTCCACTGAGGGGGTTGCACAAACCCAGTGTGTGTGAATTATTGAATGGAAAATTAATATCCTCTGAAAACTTTCACCCAACCACAATAAAACATTTAAAGAAGAGAAGAAAACTAAAATCTGGGAATAAGTAAAATTAAAGGGTGTAATATACTAACTGGAGTCTTGGTGTGGCACTGTAGGATAAAGCACTAGATAACAAGGTCAGTTTGGACTGTAATATTGGTGGTTCAAACTCACTAGCTGCTCCTAGGAAGTCTGATATAGGGTCACTATGAGTCAGAACCAACTTATCAGCACTTAACAACAACAACACACACTAAAATGACAACCATAGCCTTATATGTACACACATTGTGCCAATCTTTACCATATAAGACGATGATTCTCAGAAAAGTAAGGACAGTCCATCTATTGAGGTACTTATTATGTTTTTTGCCTTTTGTTTTGCTTTTTAACTTTTGAAAAGCATTGGCTGTTGTCACATCCTTGTTGCTGCAATTTTTTAAAAGTTGAAGAAAAGAAAAAACATTCAAGAAGCTTTGTGAGAACCAAAGAAGACAGTTCTTTGATTATTGGTCAGGTTGTACACATGAGATGGATGTAAGTCCTTTTTCTTATGGAAACTTTGTATTAGAACTCCTGACCACATCTATTTCCCTCCTTCCTGAAGGTCAGGTTTCTCCATTCATGATTCACACATCTGACAAGATAATAAGCACCCAGTGGTCACACATCTTTTGGCAAACATCCAATAGACAGTGCATGTGCTAGATGGTCTCTGTGTGTAAAGTAGGGCACTGGAAAAAGCACTGGACTGGGAGTCACAAGTCCCAAATTCTAATTAGTTCTGTCACTACATGCTGTGCAATCTCAAGCAAGTTACTTTCCCTCTCTGAGCCACAATCCTGAAAATGAAGGCTACCACATTGCCTGACACTCCTGCCAAAAGTGGGTTTTGCCATAAATAGGGCACTGGCAAAATCAAACTCTTCTGCTATTTATGTGGTACATACTTATAAGAATTTTTTTTTTAAGAAAGGGAAAATAAACATTGAGTCATTAATAAAATCAATAAAATAAAACCAAGAGTCACCATGAGCTCAGGTCGGGCAATGGGAAATTCCTGGAAGATCTTTGTTCATTGTAAAATGAAGGGGTTGAGCTACTAACAAACATTCTTTACTGGACTTGTATTACATACAATTTGCATGGGGCCCTGCTAACCGAAAGGCTGGTGGTTCAAACCCACCAACAGCTCCTCAGAAACCCTATACAGGTCACTATGAGTTGGAACTGACTCAAAAGCACTTAACAACAATTGGGCTCATATTGCATACCATTTACTATTATGTTATACACCTTTTACATATCTGCTATTTATATGAATTATTTCATGTTACCCTCTAACAGCCTAATGAAAATGTTTCTATTACATAGAAGAGTTGAAAATGATGATTCTTCTCAGTTAACAGTTGAGGACACTGAGGTGCAGAGAGGAATATAGCTTTTCCCACAGACAGTCACCCAGTTTCTGAGTTCAGAGACTGAGCTCTAAACCAGTTAGGGCCAATGGAGGACTCTCCACGGCCCCTTCTAATGTCCACATTCCACAATGTCATCAGTCCATCTGTTCCTTCTAGGGGCCCAGCAGAGCCCTGCTTCCTTGGGCATTGGATCCCTGGAAGGGCAATTGCTGTGTCCTTGGGGACGGGAAGGTGGCTGCCGGGAACTTGACTTCAGCCAGGAATTTCGCACCTTGCCCAGACCCTGGATTGCAGGTGGAGGAAGTCTAACAGGAGACAGGGCCAAGTGTTGCCTGCAGAGCTGGGAAGGGGAGTTCCCACAGAGAGGGAGGGCAATTCGCTCTGTCTCCTGTTCTCAGCCACCTGTTCCCAGTCCCACTCTTCCCACCTCTCAACCTCAACTTTGGATTGCTCCTTCCAAGAGCTCTGGGGCCAGCTGGGTATTAATAACTGAACTCTGACATCTGTGCTGATAAGAAAGGCACTCCCTCCTAGCAGCCAAGACATTGGAATGCCTTTCCAACCCATCACTCCAGCCTTTGTGTGTGTGCTGTAAGTCAGTTTCAATTCATAGTGACCTTGTATAGGATTTCCAAGGCTGCAAATCTTTATGGGAGCAGAAAGCCTCATCTTTTCCCTTGGAGCAGCTGGTAGACTCCAACCACTGACCTTATGGTTAGCAGCCCAATGCATAACCCTCTAACCAATGCATAACCCACTACACTACCAGGGTCCCTACCTTTGTTGGTGGTGGTAAGTGCTGTTGAGTCAGTTCTATATAGCGTTTCCAAGAAATGGCTAATGAATTTGAACCACCAATCTTGAGGTTCAAACTGGCCTTTCAGTCCAGTGCATTATCCCATAGCACCGCACCAGGACACCACTCTACCTTTGTTGTTGTCAAGTGTGGTCGAGTCAACTCAGACCCATAAAGATCCTGTATAGGGTTATTGAGGGGCAGCTGGTGAGTTTAAACTGCCGACCTTGCGGTTCAAACCGACTGCAATCCAGCACATTAACCCACAGCGCCACACTAGGATTCCACTCTACCTTTGTTATTGTTGTTGTTAAAAGCCATCAAGATGATTCTGACCCATAGTAACCCTGTATAGGGTTTCCAAGGAGAAGCTGGTGAGTTTGAACCATCGACCTTGCAGTTCAAATGACTTTGCAGTCTGCCACATTAGCCCACAGCACCACACCAGGACTCCTACCTTTAGTGACCCTAAAAAAGGAGCAGGGTAGCAGATAACAATGATAAGCCATAGTTGCCTTGTTTTGAGCGCTGTATTTTGCTAGCCACAGTGCCAAATGTGTCACCCACATTACTGTGTGCAACCTTACAGCTGTCCCTTTGTTGTTGTTAGGTGCCATTGAGTTGGCTCCAACTCGTAGCAACCCTATGCATGACAGAATGAAACACTACCCAGCTCGGCACCATCCTCACAATCGTTGCTGTGTTTAGCCCATGTTGTCACTACTGTGTCAATCCATCTCCTTGAGGGTCTTCACGGACTTTTGTTATCAAGCATTATGTTCTTTTCCAGAGATTTATTCCTCCTGATAACGTACTCAAAGTAGGTGAGACAAAGTCTCTTCAACCTCAATTGTAAGGAATGTTCTGGCTGTACTATTCTTTGTTGTTATTGTTGTTAAATGCCATCCAGTTGATTTTGACTCATAGCGACCCTGTTAAAGGTTTTCCGAGACTATAAATCTTTGAGGGAGCAGAAATTCTCATCTTTCTCCCTAGAGTACTATCTTTAAAGGACTTTTATTATCTCCATTTTACATAAGGAAACTAAGGCTAAGAGAGGTTAAGTGATGTGTCCCAGGTAACACAGCAAGTGAAGCAGCATCTTTCAAATCCTCATCTGCCAGCATCACTGGTACCTTCCTCTCCTCTCCTGTGGGTGAAGGAATCCAAGACAGGTGCCCTGCCCGAGGCTGTGGGGTACAAACATTGGCCAGTCTCTTTACCTTCTAGGAACAGACTTAACTGAGAGGAGAGGTGGAGAAGGCGTAGCTTCCAGCAAACTGCCTTTCCCATGGTTACAGGACCACGCTTTTTTTTTTTTTTTAATGTTTTATTGTGAATTATGTGATCGTTTACATGGGAGAACATTAGCTTTATATTCATCCTATCGCATATCTCATTGCCATGGTTACAATCCCCTCCATGCATCCTCAATAGTCTTTTACAATAGTGGTCCTATGCAGTATTTCTCCTTTTGTGACTGACTAATTTCCTCACTCAACATAATGTCCTCAAGGTTCATCCATGTTATGCAGTGGCTTGCAGCTTCCTTGTTGTTCTTTCAAGGTAGCATAATATTCCATTGTGTGTATGTCCCACAGTTTGTTTATCCATTCTTCCGCTGATGGGCACTTTGGCTGTCTCCATCTTTTTGCTATTGTAAATAGTGCTGCTATGAACACTGGTGTGCATATATCTACTTGTGTTATGTCTTGTATTTTTTGTGGGTAAATACCAAGTAGAGGAATTTCTGGATCATAAGGTATTTCTATTTTCAACCTTCTGAGGGAGCACCATATTGCTTTCCAGAGAGGTTGGACCATTTTGCAATCCCACCAGCAATGCAGGAGTGTCCCAGTCTCTCCACACCCTTGCCAGCGTTTATTGAGGGCCAGGCCTTTTGGCCCAACCTTGTGACAGCCCCAGGGGGTAAGGACAGGGCCAGCTTGGGAGAGGGGCTCTGGCTCAGACTCAGTCCTTGGCCCTTCCTGGGCTTCTGGAGTAGGGACTCAGGTGACGGGAACATCTGCTACTGCCCAGGCCAAACAAGCTCTGCCTGCAACAGGCTTGGCCTTCAGGCCTCTGCCCACACTTTCTCTTCTCTTTCAGGGATCCTGGGTTGTTGCTTTCACTCACCTCTTCACTGTTTTGAGGTGCTTAACTATTTGGGGTTCTCCTAGGAGACAGGGTCAATCACAGGCAGAGAAGGGCAGAGATTTTTGACCTTAGCACTTGAGAAGTAGTGTTAAGCCTGGAGCCTCTGGAGTCAACTGCTGGGCACATCTCTCAGGTCAACCAGTTGAATTCTGTAACTTTGAACAAAGTCCTAAACTTCAGTTTCCCAATCTATTAAAAAAATTAAACATAAAAAACCTGTTGCCATTGATTACAATTGCTCATAAGGCTCCCTAGGCTGTCATCTTAACAGAAGCAGACTGCCATATCTTTCTCCTGTGGAGCAATTACTAGGTTCAAATTGTGGACCTTTTAGGTTAGCAGCTGGGCACTAATCACTGTGCAATCAGGGCTCCTTAATATATATATATAGTTGTTGTTGTTGTTAAATGCCATGGAGTCGGGTCCAACTCATAGCAACCCTGTATAGCAATGCCTTGTGGTTCAAACTAATCTTGCAGTTCAGCACATTATCCTGCAGCACCACGCCAGGACTCTCTATCTATCTGTCTATCTATCTATCTATCTATCTATCTATCTATCTATCTATCTATCTATCTATCTATCATCTATTTATCTGTATGTGTGTGTATATATATATATATATATATTTGCTGTTGTTAAATGCCATCGAGTTGGTTCCAACTCATAGTGACCCTGTATAGGGTTTCTGAGGAGCAGCTGGTGAGCTTGAACCACCGACCTTGAGGTTCAAACCAACTTTGCTGTCCATCGCATTAACCCACAGTGCCACACCAGGACTCCATATATTCTAGATATAGATAGATAGATAGATGGACAGATATACATATACATTGCTGGACATATATTTTGATTGAAAATTTTCATTGTTATCAGTAACATCTTAGTGCATACACTTTTTCCATAATTTTACTTACTACTTTAGGGTAGACTCTTTGAAGTGACATTCTTTTTTTTTAATGTTTTATTGTGAATTATGTGATAGTTTACATGGGAGAACATTAGTTTTACATTCATTCTATCGCATATCATTCATTGCCATGGTTACAATCCCCTCTATGCATCATCAACCAACCAAAGGGTATATACACTACAAGCCTGCACCCCAGTCATCAGCCCCTCTCCCTCTCTGGATCTAAAGTCCCCAGCTGCTCCATCTCTCCACGTCATCATCTCTGCCTCCATCTCAGGCATCACTGCATCCCTGGGTAGGGTCCCGCTCTCCACTCTTCTCCATTGATGGTCCCAGGGACCTTAGCTCCTAGAGTGAAAAGTTAATCACTCCCTTCCTTGCTATAAAATGTCTACCTTTACATTTCCAACCCTCACAATCAGTCCTGATAACAATTATTTGCTATTGTATCACAAGAGACCTATTTGTATTTCATCAGCCCTGCCTGGACAGATTGGATACTACTCACTGAAGATTCTACCTTCCTCCACGCCCTCTGGATCTAGGTTCCCTCTTGAAAGCTTGTAAGCCAGTCATTTCTTGCCTTTTTAGGTCCCCTCCATTTTGGGTAGCCAGTGTCCAAGTTATCCATCCCTGTCTACTCTGTGTGTGGAGGGGTTGAGAAAGATCCTTGCTGTAAGGATTTGTTTCCTCTTTTGAGCTACTGCATCCATAGGTGTAGGTCAAGTTCATCAAATTGTATCAGATTACTCTTTTTTTCTTTCCTCTTCTATCTTCTTCTGGTTGAGCGCTGATCATCCAGTCATTTAAGCCAGGTCAAGTGGATATTGTCTGCATGTATGGGTGTTCTTGTACATATGTCATTTCTTCTTATCAGCTGGATGCTTCATTCTCCACTCTAATCCTCTGTGGCTATGTCACTGACTCTGGGCCCAAGAGTCCCCAGGTCTTGCCACACTGCTGGCCGACCAGGTCTCCACCCAGGTTCACAGGAGTCTATTGAATGTTGTAGGGCTTAGCTCGCCGCTTCATTGCTGTTTTTCCCTCCCTTCCCCTTATCGGTGACAAGCATGGTCACCAATCAGAGCGTGTATTCCCATTGAGTTGAAGTGACATTCTTTATTGAAAGAGTTTTTGGTGAATATCAATAGGTTGCTTTCCTTAAAGGTTGTACAGCACCACCAGCTGTGAATGGAAGAACAAATCTGAGTACACAGCATAACTAACTGCAGAGTCCAGCTCAACTCCATCATCTACCTTCCGAGTTCTGTTTGGCTTGAGTGTTCAGCACATAATATACAGTCTGGTGGAGAAGACTGTCACCACCAGAAGTCTGATGGCCATGAAAAAGACTTCCAAGACAACACCTATCTTGGTAAAGTCACCATAATATGGAGCTTAGGATTCAGCTTAGTAGCATCAGAACGCCAACTTTTTGCACTGAGGGATTAACCTTTCATCAATACTCTAACAATAACCAATCAGCAGAGCCTGATCCAATCATAAAGCTGATACCAATATGCATTTACAACAATCAATTTTAATAGGCAAGTGAACCAGAATGTGTATGCCAGAAGATGAGTGCATTCTTTCCCTGTCAGAGGACTACAGGGAAAAACAAATGATAAGCAGTACATTACTTGTAGGGTAGTGATTACGAATCGGGCTGTGAATCGGAAGGTTAGCAGTTCAAAACTAACAGCCATTCCACAGAAGAAAGATGAGGTTTTCTGCTCCTATAAAGATTTACAGCCTTGGAATCCCTGTACAGGGTTGCTATGAGTTGGAACCAACTCCACGGCATGTAACCACCACCACCACGTTTCTTGTTGTCTCCGTCTGGGTTCCTTAGCAGAGGGCTGAACAGCTATTACTTTATTAGGGAATATAATCACCATACTTGTTCAATCTGTATGCTGAGCGACTAATCTGAGAAAACCGGATTATATGAAGAAGAGTATGGCATTAGGATTGGAGGAATACTCATTAACAGCATATCATATGCAGATGATATAACCTTGCTTGCTGAAAGCAAAGAGGACTTAAAATACTTGGTGATGAAGATCAAAGACCACAGCCTGCGGTATGGGTTGTACCTCAATGTAAAGAAAACAAAAATCCTCACCATTGGACCAACAAACAGTATCATGATGAATAGAGAAAAGATTGAAGTTGTCAAAGACTTCATTTTGCTTGGATCCACGATCAACACTCATGAAAACAGCAGTAAAGAAATCAAACAACGTATTGCATTAGGCAAATCTGCTGCACAGACCTCTCTAAAGTGTTCAAGAGCCAAGCTGTCAGTTTGAGGACTAAGGAACATCCGACCCAAGCCATGTTGTTTTCAATAGCTTCATGTGCATGTAAAGTTGGACAGTGAATAACTTAGAAGAACTGCTGCATTTGCGTTATCATAGACTGCTAGGAGAAGAAGCAACTAACTCTGTGTTGGAATAAGTACAACCAGAATGCTCCTTAGAAGCAAGGCTAGTGAGACTTCGTTTCTCATACTTCAGCCATATTACCAGGAGAGACCAATTCTTGGAGAAGCATAATCATGTCTGGTAAATTGGAGGGTGGGAGAAAATGAGGGAAACCCACAAGATGGATTGACACAGTGTCATCAACAATGAGCTCTACCTAACCATGATTGTGAGCCTGGTACCGGCTGAGTAGTATTTTGTTTTCTTGTACATACGTTTGCTATGAGTTGGAACCTACTCGAGGGCACCCAACAATAATAACAACAATAATCTTGGGAAAGCAGTCCTGGCTGCTCAGTGGTTACATGTTTGGCTGCTAATTAAAAGTCGGACTGTTCAAACACACCTAATGGTTCCATGGGAGAAAGATCCAGAGATCTGCTTCCATAAAGATTTAAAGCAAACCACCCCCCCCCAGCCCATTGCTGTCATATCAATTCTGACTCATAACAGCCCTGTAGAAAAGAGTAGACCTGTCCTATAAGAATCTCAAGACTGTGATCCTCCTCAGAAACCCTACACAGGGTCACTATGAGTCAGAACCGACTTGAGATACTTAACAACAACCCTTAGGAAAGCAGATTGCCACATCCTTCTCCCATGGAGCAGCTGGTGGGTTCAAAGTTTTGGTTAGCAGCTATCACATGGGGTCACTATGAGTCAACAAGCAACTTGATGTTACCTAACAACAACAACATGATCCTAGAAAGTAAATGTGAGGAATAGGAACAGAGAAAGAGCAAGAAACAGAAAGAGGATGCATGCAGCTAGTTGTATAACTGATTCCTTTTCTTGCAGGACCATCCTCCCTGAAGCCTTATAAAAAGTCTCAGGGTTAGCCATGAAGGAGGTGCTGAGAAAAAAGGAAGAAATTATTGTTAGAATCCCACCTCCCATGTCAGAGAGTCACGTTCAGCTTTCGTAAGTATGGAATTGAAAAGAATACCACGGTAGCACCAGGAAGTGTTACAGGAAGCCCCAGATAAAATGCATATGGTACAGGTATGAAGTGAGGCACTGTCAGATTATGCATAAGTGAAGTTGGCTTCAGGCCACACAGAGTGATCATGATAGTTAGAATAAGATACAAGTGAGGCCAAGAAGATGTGAATCAGTTATAGTCTTATAGTTTCCTTCAACGTGAGCTCAGCATCTTTTCCCTGATTAGGAACTGGACAAGCCTGTACAGTTTCTGGTTCTTCAGATTTTTTTTTCTAAGCCTCAAGCTGATCACATGCTTTCTGAATAGCCTTTCTCCAAACAGGGTATAATATGAGGGGATTTCAGAAAGTTCATGGAAAAAGAAAATTAAAAGATAATGGAGTATTCCATGAACTTTTGAATCCCCTTAAAAGCATTATGAGAGTTCCACTTCCTAAATTACAATCACAGTCTAGGCCAGTCTTGTTGTTGTTGTGTTGTTGTTAGGTGCCATTAAGTCGGTTCCAACTCACAGCAATCATATGTACAACAGAAGAAACAAACTACCTCTCCTGCCCATTCCCATAATTATTGTTATATTTAAGCCCAGTATTGCTGCTACTGTATCAATCCATCTCATTGGAGTCTTCCTCTTTTCTTCTGATCCTCCACTTTACCAAGCATGATATCTTTCTCCAGAGACTAATCCTTCCTGACAATATGCCAAAGTACAAGAGACAAAGTATCGCCATCCTCACTTCTAAGGAGCCCTTCAGCTGTAATTCTTCCAAAAATACTCCATAGTACTTTCAATATTCTTTGCCAATACCATAATTCAAATTCATTGATTCTTCTACATTCTTCCTGATTCATTGTCCAACTTTGATGTGATGTAGATGAGGTGACTGAAAATAGCATGGCTTGAGTCAAGCACACCTTAGTCATCAAAGTGACATCTTTATTCTTTAACACTTTAAACAGGTCCTTTGCAATAGGTTTACCTAATGTAATACATCATTTGATTTCTTTTTTTGTTTTGTTTTTACATTCAACAAATCATATACCTGTTTCATTACAATGATTACAATCCCTTCTATGCAACATCAGTTAACAGTATTTCTCATTATTCACTTTAGCTCTTTAAACAACAACAACAACAACAACAAAAACTACACAGACATATATAATAATTTACACCTCCAAAGAGCACATTCTGCAAGTCTACCTCCTGGCCACCAGCTCTTAGTCCCTCTCTTCCATGAATCTAGAGTCTTTAGCCACTCCCCGTCTCCATGTCCCCATCTCTGCCTTCTGTCTCTAGTGTCACTGCTCCTCTGGATAAGGTCCCGCAGTCTGCTTGTGCTCTTCTCCCTTGATGGTCCTAGGGTCCTCTGTTTCTGGATTGTAAGATTAATCACTCCCCTGTTTTTGTTACAAAACTTATACCTTTACAATTGTGACAGTTGCAATTAGTCATCCTAAGAATCTTATCCCCATCTCTTTTCACCAGACCCATCTAGACAAGATGAAAACTATTCAGTGGGAACTATTTCTTCCCCCCCACACTCTTAAACTAAACTCCATCATGAAACCTTGTAAGCCAGTCACTTCATACCTTTATAGCCCTCCTCCCCCTATACAAAGGAGCTCTGGTAGCGTAGTGGTTACAAATCAGGCTGCAAACCACAAGGTCAGCAGTTCGAAACTACCAGCTGCTCTGCAGGAGAAAGATGAGGGTTTCTGCTCCTATAAAGATTTACAACCTCGAAAACCCTATACAGGGTCACTATGAGTCGGAACCGACTCCATGGCATATAACCACCAACCAATGTCTAAGTTGCCTCTCCCTATCTACCCTGTGCACAGAGGGGATATAGCATTGATAGTTGATGTGAAGACTCCTTCCCTGTCTATTGGTATTTAGAGTTATTACCTCCTTGAGTATAGGTCAGGTTTATCAAATTGTAGCAATTTACCCTTGTTTCCTTTATCAAAAAAAAAAAAATCTTTTTTTTTTTTTAAATCTTCCTCTAGTCGAGTTCTGATTATCAAGCCATTGAGGCTAGGTCAAATGGGTACTGTCTGCAAGTTTAGTTGTTCCTTTGCAACTCCCCTTTTCATATCAGCTGGATGCTTCACTCTCAGCTCTAGCCCTCTGTGGCTATGTCCTTGTCCATGGGCTCAGGTGTCCCCAGGTCTCGCCACACTTTGGAGCAACCAGCCCTTCCTCTTCTCTCTCTCATCTCCAGGTCAACGGGAGTCAATGGACTGTGATTGAACTCAGCCCATTTTCTCATGGCTGCCTTTCAGCCTCTTCCGCTCACCAGTAGACCAATGTGGTCGTCAGCAAGCTTACATGCCTGCTCATGTGTTCCCTTTGAGTTTCAGTTTTAGAAGGGGCTTTATCCTGAAGGAACTTGATGGCTTGCCTTGATAGCTTCCTGGTGAACAGCTTGCTTATTCTTGTAGTAGCCAGTCATGCTGACATTTTTGTTTGGGTTTTTCCTGATGATCTTTCTTTGAAGATGTATCTTCTGTCACTCTAGCTGTTCCAGGCTGGTCTCCTTGTCCTTTCTAGTGGGAATGTTCCACCTTATAAGGTTCTGAAAGAGACTCAGGATTCCACCTAAGGTCCTACACACTGCAAAGGCTCCACAAGAGGCCTATTTCACTGGGCAAGTTCTAAAACCCCTTTTAGGTATTCCAATCAGTTATAGGCTGAAGAGGGGCTTACAAGTTTTCTGTAATCATGTTTCCCAACATTCCTTTCTATCCCACTCAAGTGTCTATTTTACAATAGTAGGCAAGTGAAACAGATATTTATAAGACAGTCAAACATCTTAGTATTCTCTCCCCTCTTCAAACTATGCCTAGATCCCTGTATCACAGAGCCCTGTTGTTGCAAGTTTGAGCATGTATCACTATTTACCTCTGTCTCACTTAGCCCATGCAAACCTGTCTCAGTGTTCCCTATCTATCTTGTTCTTCCACCCCCTCCCCTTCTTATATTGGACTCTTCAACACCTGAACTATAATGTGTCTGCCCTTACCCTGTGCTCTGCAGTTGCCTGTCTTACCTCCCCCTAATTTCCCTCCCCAACTCCACAGTTGTGGTTACCTTATATTCCATTAACTTTTCCCTCCATTTAAAATAGTCTATTTTATCCTGTAATCTACCTGACTTTTCACCATCGGGATCTCTGTTCCTCTGTGTTTACCTTCTTTCACATTGTAGTTGTTTTGATCATAGACTGACCTCCCAGATCCTCTGAATTTGTTCTTATAATTTTATTCTGTTCTCAACTATTCAATTTGTTGATTGACTTCCAGGTGATGCTGCCACATATGTCAATCACTGGTTGTTGTCTGTTCTTGTTGGTTCTCAGTCCACAGAACTCCCTTTAGTATGTTTTTCATTGTAGAGTTGGCTTTGGTAAAATCCCTTGTTGTCACGTGCCATCGAGTCAGAACCAACTCATAGCAACCCTATGCACAGCAGAACGAA
>NW_006408565.1:11413564-11415644 GCF_000296735.1 Chrysochloris asiatica | reverse complement strand
ATATTCTATTATTAATCATATGTATCTCTTTCTGTAGGTTTTGAGTTGTTTCCAATGCTGTATCTATCTTATTTGATTGGTCCTGTAGTGCTTTTCTGACTTCTTCCTTATTTTTCTCAACTCCATTGTATAGTGTTTTGATACATTTTATAATCATTTTTCTGAATTCCTTCTCAGGCATTTCCAAAGCTTGCTCATCTTCCAGTATGGAGTGTAGTCACTTTATCTCAGTCACTTTATCTCATTTCTGGACATGTGCTTATATGGTCATCTGTTTTTGTTTTTTGGGCATATTTCAGGAGTTAGCTGTGGCCTTAATACTTAGATGGGTGTGTATTTTTGTATTCTTTATGCTTTCTGATTGCCTCCAGGTAGATGTGATCAGGAGATGGGCTTCCCTTTTTCACTTTTCTTCCTGAGAATTTTCAAGATGCCACTGTTGGTCCATATGACATAACTCAGGATTTAATTTTTGGCCTATTTCCTTTTTAGTCTGCCTGTCCTGCTCCACAACCCCCATTCAGGCCTTTTTCCAGTGATAAACAGTTCAGAACCACCTGCGGCCATTCTGCACTGCCGTTTGGTTTTAATTGGAAACTGTCTCTTTAAATTTCGAGGAGATCTGTGCGCATGCATAGTAGAACCCTCTAGGGGTGGGGGTGAGGTGTCCACTCACTCAGGCACCCCCTGTAGTCACCTGAATGGAGGTGTGCAGACAGCGAGTGACCAATGAACAGGAAAAAAAAAGAATGTCCACACCTTTATCTCCATGGTTCTGTCAGGTGTCCATGGCTGTTCTGATCCTTCCCCTGCTTGGTCTAACCCAAGATGGTGGCTCCAGGAGCAGCTAAGCATCTTGGATTAGAAAGTATTGGATTTCTTGCTTATGCTACAAATTCCCCTAGCTGTAAGTCTTCCAACCTTCTAAATATTCCTTCATATGTGGTTCAGTGTTCTGGCACCATCTTCTGAGCCTGCTGGGTCTGATGTTCTGTATTGTTGCTGATGGAGCTCCTCACTGCACTTCTACCCAATCTGCCATCTTGTTTGTTCCTCCATAGTTTGATTTCTTGACTGCTGCTTCCATGAGTGCTGTTTGTGGGTCCAAGCAAAACGAAATCTTTGACAAATTCAATCTTTTCTCTGCTTATCATGATATTATTTATTGGTCCCCTTGTGAGGATTTTCATTTCTTTACATAGTTCCTCACTCTACTTCCCCAATATTACACATGATCATTGTTGTTAAGTGCCATTGAGTTGATTCAAACCATAGTCTCCCTGTATAGAGTTTCTAAGGAGGAACTGGTGGGTTTGAACCACTGACTGACTTTGCAGTTCAAACTGACCTTGTGGTCCAGTGCATTATCCTGCAGTGCCACACCAGGGCTCCAAATATTACACATAGGACACCTTGATTGGATGTGGAGTTATACCAAACTCATCACACTCTATGGATAGCAGATAGTTATTACACACTTACTATGGCCAGGTGTGGCACTTGTAGGATAAGCACTGGACTGCTAACCACAAGATCAGCAGTTCAAACTCATCAGTTACTCTTGGAAACTCTACACAAAGTATGTGTGTATTATACATATACAGAGACTCAACAGCACTTAATAAAATAACAAAAGCATAAGCCAGGGCTGAATCATCCCAAACCATGATAATATGAGAAAAGATTGAAATTGTCAGGATCACATCTTACTTGAATCCAGGATTAGTGCCCATTGAAGCAGTAGTCAAGAAATCAAACTATTGCATTGAGCGACTCTGTTACAAAAGACTTCTATAAAGTGCTTAAAAGCAAAAATGTCACTTTGATGACTAAGATGAACCTAACCTAACCCAAGCCATGGTATTTTCGATTTCCTCATATGCATGTGAAAGTTTCTGGTCTTTAGTGTTTAATGTATCAAATTTGTTCTTTAGAAGATCTCTAAATTCTGATGGGATATATTCAAGGTCGTATTTTGGCTCTTGTGGATTTGTTTTCATTTTCTTCAGCTTCAGTTTGAATTTACATATGAGCAATTGATGGTCTGTTCCACAATCTACCCCTGGCCTTGTTTTCACTG
>NW_006408565.1:11380881-11403989 GCF_000296735.1 Chrysochloris asiatica | reverse complement strand
TCTTTAGTGTCTAATGTATCAAATCTGTTCTTCAGATGATCTCTAAATTCAGGTGGGATATATTCAAGGTCATATTTTGGCTCTTGTGGACTTATCCTCATTTTCTTCAGCTTCAGTTTGAATTTGCATTGATGGTCTGTTCCACATCTACTGCTGGCCTTGCTTTGACTGATGATATGAAGCTTTTCCATCATCTCTTTCCAGAGATGTAGTCAATTTGATTTCTGTGCATTCCACCTGGTGAGGTCCATGTGTATAATAGTCTCTTATACTGTTTAAAGGTACTTGAAATGAACAAATCTTTGAATTTACAGAATTCTATCATGCAATCTCCAGCATCATTTCTATCACCAAGGCCATATTTTCCAACTACTGATCCTTCCTCTTTGTTCACAACCTTTTCATTCCAATCACCCGTAAAGATCAATACATCTTGATTGCATGTTTGATCAATTTTAGATTGAAGAAGTTGGTAGAATTCTTCTATCTCTTCCTCACTAGCTTTAGTGGATGGTGTGTACATTTGAATAATAGTGGTATTAACAGGTCTTGCCTGTGGGCACATGGGTATTATCCTGTCACAAACTGCGTTGTACTTCATGACTGATCTTGATATATTCTATGCCAAGAAATTTGGAAGACAACTATCTGGCCAACTGATTGGAAAAGATCCGTTTTTGTGCCCATTCCAAAGAGAGGTGACCCAACGGAATGTGGAAATCATTGGACAATCTATTTGATATTCCATATGAGTTAAGTTTTACTAAAGGTAATACAGAAATGACTGCAAGCATACATTGACAGAAAACTTACAGAGGTTCAAACCAGATTCAGAAGAGGATGTGGAACGAGAGATATCATTGCTGATGTCCAATGAATCTTGGCTGAAAGCAGAGAATATCAGAAAGATGTTTACCTATGCTTTATTGGCTATGCAAAGGCTTTCAATTGTGTGGATCATGACAAGCTATAGAGAACATTGCGAAGTATGAGTATTCTGGAACACTTAATTGTGCTCATGAGGAATCTGTACATGGACCAAGAAGTAATTGTTCAAACAGAACATGGGAATACTGAATGGTTTAAAATTAAGAAAGGTGTGCAACATGGTTATATTCTTTCACCATACTTATTCACCTGTATGCTGAGCAAATAGTCTAATAAACTGGGTTATATGAAGAAAAACATGGCATCAGGATTGGAGGAAGACTCATTAACAACCTACAATATGAAATGATACAACCTTGCTTTCTGAAAGTGAAGAGGACTTAAAATACTTACTGATGAAGATCAAAGACCACAGCCTTGGGTATGGATTGCTTCTCAATGTAAAGAAGACAAAAATCCTCACCACTAGACCAATAAATAACATTCTTATCAATGGAGAAAAGATTGAAGTTGTCAAGGACTTCATATTTTTTGGATCAACTATCAACACTCACGGAAGCAGCAGTCAAGAAATCAAATGACATATTGCATTAGGCAAATCTGCTACACAAGACCTTTTTAAAATGTTGAAGAACAAAGACATCAACTTGATGACTAAGGTGCACCTGACCCAGGCCATGGTATTTTCAATAACCTCATATGCATGTGAAAGCTGGACAGTAAATAAGGAAGACCATAGAAGAATTGATGCATTTGGGTTATGGTGTTGAAGGAAAATGTTGAAAGTGCTACGGGCTGCCAAAGAACCAACAGATTTGTGTTGGAAGAAGTGCAGCCAGAGTGCTCCTTGGAGGCCATGATGGCCAGACTTCATATCTCATACTTCGGACATATCGTCAGAAGGGACCAGTCTCTGGATAAGGATCTCATGTTTGGTAAGGTTGAGGGTCAGAGGAAAAGAGGAAGACCCCCAGCGAGATGGATTGGCCAAGTGGCAGCATCAATGGGCTCAAACATGGCAACAATGGTGAGGTTGGTGGAGCACCGGGCAGTGTTTTGTTCTGTTGTGCATAGCATTGCTATGAGTTGGTATCGACTTGATGACACCTAACAACAACCTATAGGCTTAAAGAGCTCCAGTAGCATAATGGTTATAAATCGGGCTGGGCTGCTAACCTCAAGGTCAGTAGTTCAAAACTACTGTTTCTGTGCCAGAAAGATGAGGCTTTCTGTTCCCGTAAAGATTTACAGCCTCGAAACCCTATACAGGGCCGCTGTCAGTCCAAACGATCTCTACATTACACCACCACCACCACCTATAGTCTTGACTCCACCGATGATCTATTGGGAACGTAAGTTACTGAGTCTCCGCTTCTTCAGCTATAATACAGTATGCTGATGCACTAAGGACCCTAGTGTGGTACTGTGGGTTAATGCTCTGGACTGTAAAGTCAGTTTGTACTGCAAGGTCAGTGGTTCAAGTTCACCAGCTGCTCCTCAGAAACCCTACTCAGAGTCTCTATGTAGAGTCAGAAATGACTCTACGGCACTTAACAACAATAGCAATACAGTATATACATTAAGATAAATGGAAAAAAGATTGTCAAAGACTTCATCTTGCTGAGATTAACCAACAACATTCATGGAAGCAGCAGTCAAGAAATCAAACGACATATTGCATTAGGCAAATCTGTTGCACATGACCTCTTTAAAGTGTTGAAGAGCAAAGATGTCAGTTTGAGGGCTAAAGGGCACCTGACCCAAGCCATCGTATTTTCAATAACCTCATAAGCATGAAGTCTTGGTGTGGTTCTCTTGAGTTAATGTGCTGGATTGCAAGGTTGGTTTGAAATGCAAGGGTGGTAGTTCAAGCTCACCAGCAGATCCTCGGAAACCCTATAAGCGTTGCAATTAGTCAGAACTGACTCAACAGCACTTAACAACAACAACAACATATGCATGTGAAAGTTGGACAGTGAATAAAGAAGACCATAGAAGAATTGATACATTTCAGTTATAGTGTTGAAGAGGAATATTTAAAGTACCATGGACTGCCAGAAAAACAAATCTGTGTTGGGAACAGTACAACCAGAATCCTCCTTAGAAGCCAAAGACTTTGTCTTTCATACTTCAGACATGTCATCAGAAAGGGCCAGTCCATGGAGAAGGATATCATGTTTGGTAAGTGGAGGATCAGTGATAAAAAGAAGACCCCCAACGAGATGGATTGACACAGTAGCAGCAGCATTGGGCTTAAACATAGCAAGGATTGTGAGGTTGGTGCAGGACCAGGCAGTGTTTTGTTCTGTTGTGCATAATAAGATGCGACTCAAAGGCACCTAACAACAACAATACAATAATACCTGCAAAAGCTGAAACCTGTGTAAGGTGGGGCATGGCCAGATGAGAAAACACAAACACTTTGCTCTAAGAGAAGAGAACACAAATATTCTCCACTAAAAGAAAGCAATATGAAAGTGGAAAAACTACACTCTGTCAAAAATGGAAAACTTGAGAGATCTGGAAAAGCAAGGCACTCCCGCTGAGTTTTAGCTCTCCCTGATTTTCCTGTACTGTCCACAGGATTCTTGAGACAAATAGGTGAGGTTGGCCTGGGAGTTCAGACCCCTTAGGCAGTTGCACTCATGGAACCTGCCACAAGGGGGCAAGATTGTTACACCCAAGATGCCATTAGATTCATTTTGGGGGCAAGATTGTTAAACTTTGTAGTATGGAAAATTTGACCATATACGAAGGTAGAACAGTATAATGAACACCAGGTACTCGGTACCAGATTTCAACCCACGCTTAACGTGTTTCATCTCCTCCACCCTTTTGTGAAATATTTTAAAGCTCTTCCTGACCTCATTTCATTTTATCCATAAGTACTTCAGAATGCAGTTCTCATCGAAAAGGACTTCTTTCCATAAGCACAGAAGTCCTGGCGTGGAGCTGTGGGTTAGTGCGCCAGACTGCAAAGCCATTTAAACTGCAAGGTCGGCGGTTCAAGCTCACCAGTCACTCTTTGGAAAACCTATACAGGGTCGCCAAGGTTTGGAACCAAGTCGACAGCACTTAACAACAATATTACAAGACTTCTGGTGTGGCTCTTTAGGATAGGCACTGGACTGCGAATCACAGGTCTGTGATTCAAACCCACAGCTACTCCTTGGAAACCCTGTACAGGATTGCTATGAATTGGAATCAACTCAATCATACTTAACAAGGAATGTTGTGGCTCTACAGGATAAGCAGTAGACTGCTAACTATAAAGTCGATGGTTTGAATCCACCAGTCTCTCAGCAGGAGAAAGATGAGGCTCCTTGGACATATTGTCAGGAGGGACCGATCCCTAGAGAAAGACATCATGCTAGGTAAGGTGGGAGGTCATCAAAAAAGAGGAAGACCCTTAATGAGATTGATTGGTACAGCAACAAGGGGCACAAACATAACAATTGTGAAGTAGTACAGGATGGGACAGTATCCTGTTCTGTTAGTCATAGGGTCGCTGTGAGTTGGAACCAACTCAATAGCACCAACAACATTATACTACCCTGGTTGCTCAGTGGTGTGGCAATCTGCCTCCCTAAAGATTACAACCTGGGCACCCTGTGGGGCAGTTCTATCTACTGTGTTCTATCTGGTTGCTATGTGCCAAAACTGACTTGATGGTAACAGGTATATCATTATCACAACTAACAAGAAAGAACAGTCCATTCTTCCTTAATCCATCAGTTTGTATTCAAATTTCTGATTGTTCCAAATTTCTCTGATTGACAGTTGACTCACTTGAATCAGGATCCAAACAAGGTCCTTGAATTTTGTTAAGTATCTTGAGGGTTTTTTTGTTTTTGTTTTTGTTTTTTTGTTTTTGTTTTTAATTTTTTATTGTGAATGGAGTGAAGGAAGGTTAAGAGACAAGATCATCAGCTTTACATTCGACACGTTATATGCTTTGTTTCATCTCAATGATTACAATCCCCTCCCTGTAACAACAATTATCCTACTTCCTCCTATAAAACAAAAACTATGTATTCATTTTGATGTCCTAAGGGTATCTTGAGTTTTATTCTTTAACATTCCACCTTCCCTTTTTATCTTCATGCCATGAAATTGTTGGAGAAGCCAGACTATTTGTCTTGTAGAGTGTCCTGCATTTTGGGTTTGGCTGATTCTCTGTGTTTGTAATTAGATCTAGAGGTTTGATTAAGTTTACTTTTTTCTCTTACGGAACATGATTTCATGGAGAGCATGGCTTCCTTCTCTTAGTAATTTTGAGATTGGTGGGTGGGTCCAGACACTGTCAATCTACTCCATTATGAAGTTCCCTATCACCCAATTGCTTTCACATTATTTCCTAATTGGTGCCTAGACTCATTATTTCATTCCTAAACCATTACCACATAGGCAGTCTGACTCACAGCAACCCAACAGAACAGAGTAGAACTGCCCATTAGCATTTCCAAGGCAGAGCACCAGATCTTTCTCTTGAGGCACCACTAGGTGGGTTCGAATCACCACTAGGTGGGTTCAGTCAGCAGCCAAGCATTTTAATCACTGCACCACCAGGATCCCTTACTATATCATTAAGCTCTCACTGCCATTGTGTTGGTTTGGACTCATAGTGATTCTGTAAGACAGAGGAGAAAAGCAGTTAGCCTCATCTTGCTCCAAGAGCAGCTGGTGGGTTCAAACCATCAACCTTTGGTTTATCAGCCCAATGCTTAACCCACTGGAACACCAGGGCTCCTTCTATTATTTTGTTGTTGTTGTTAAGTGACATGGAGTTGGCTCCAGCTCACAGTGACGCTGAATAGCGCTTCTGAGACTCAGTTGATGGGTTTGAAGCACAAACCTTGTGTTTAGCAGTCCAGTGCTTATCCTACATACTCCACTAGGTGGAGTCTAACCACAAAGCTATTAACCAAATGTCACCAGGACTCCTAGTACATTGTTACTGTTGCTGTTAAGAGCTGTTAAGTCAGTTCCAACTCATAATGACCCAGTATAGCTTTCTGAGGAGTGGCTGGTGGGTTTGAACTGCCAACTTTGTGGTAAGCAGTCCAGTGTTTATCATACAGCATTACACCAGAACTCCAGGGAAAGGATGGCTGCTGCTGTGTACTGTTGAGTCAATTCTGACTCATAACGACCCTGTCTGTTTACGGTTGGCACTGTAGGATAAACACTCGGTTTGAACCTCAAGGTCAGCATTCAAATTTACCAGCTACTCCTTGGAAACTCTATAGAGGGTTGATATAAGTTGGCACCAACTATGGATCTGTGGGTTCATGTGCCAGACTGCAAATCCGTTTGAACTGCAAGGTCAGCAGTTCAAGTTCACCAGTCGCTCCTAGGAAACCCTATACAGGGTCGCTATGGTTCAGAAACAACTCAACGGCACTTAACAACAAGGTTTCCGAGGCCGTAAATCTTTATGGGAGCAGATAGCTTCATCTATGTCCCTCAAAGCGGCTGGTGGATTGGAACTGCTGACTTTGAGGTTAACAGCTCAATGTGTAACCCAGTATGCTACCAGGGCTCCTTAGTGGAAGGATTGTTGTTACGTGCCGTGGAGTCGGTTCCAACTCATAGCGACCCTGTACAGGGTTTCCGAGGCTGTCAATCTTTATGGGAGTAGAAAGCCTCATCTTTCTCCCGCGGAACAGCCGGTAGTTTCGAATTTATGACCCTGAGATTTGCAGCCCAATTCATAACCACTACGCTACCAGAGCTTCTTGGTGGAAGGATTACAACTAATAAATACAGAAAGGACGATGGGTTAGAAAAACACACTATTGCAACCCCATGTGGTGCTGTAGGATAAGCACTGGACTGCTGCTAACCACAATGTTGGCTGTTTGCACAGAACAGCCTCTCCTAGGAAACCCTATACAGAACCGACACATGGCACCCAATAACAACAGAGGCTCTTTGGGAGAAAGGCCTGGCGATCAGCTTCTGCAAAGATTCCAATTAGAGAACTCTGTGGGGGCAGTTCTGCTCTCACACGTGCTACTTCAGTTGAAATTGACTCAATGGCACATAACAACAACAATTCAACAAAAGGGGCTTTTTCTTATCTACTATTTGATTACCTAAAATAGTTCATAAAAGAAAGACTAGGAAAATACTTTTCCCTTTATGAATATTTAAATATTCACTATAAAGGGAAATAATCAAACATTTTCCCAGTCTTCCCTTTATAAATTGTATTTCAGATAATCAAATAGTAGATAAGAAAAAGCTCTTTTTTTATGTAAGAATTATTGTTGTTAGGTGGCATTGAGTCAGTTTCAACATATAGCAGCCCCATGTGACAGAGTAGAATTGCCCTAGAGTTTTCTTAACCGTAATTAGTTGATGGAATTCTGGTATAGTACTGCAGGATAAGCATTGAATTGCTAACCACAAGGTGGGCAGTTCAAACCCACCAGCTGCTCCTCAGAAACCTACAGGGTTGCTATGAGTTGGAATGGACTCAATGGCGTTTAACAACAACAATCAGTTAAAGAAACGCTAGTAGTGACAAAGGTGTTGTTTTTCTTTAGTATCATTTCTAATTAGTTGACTTATATATATTTAATGTGTTGTTCCATCTTTAGGTGCCCCTTCTGATTGGCTCCTGGGTAATTTTGACATGACCCCAATCATCTTTGATTGCTTCTTGGCTTGAGTTCCAGATCTAAAATCATTTAGCAAAGGAATGTTGATTTTATTTTTTAATTTTTTAGAAGTGAGAATTCATATTTAGAGACCAAATCTACGCAGTAGGAGTGGCCATTGTTTCTAGATCTTTTTAGCAGACAGAGCTAGGAAAAACATTCTTAGGAGAAAAGTATATAGTTCATACTACTTACTACCTGATTCAAAACTAAGATAATCCTAAACTTTGATTTTATATAACTCTTTTCTCATTCCCTGAAAATCTTGATTCCTAATTCCATTAACATAATTAATTTTTTGCTTTATGCTACAAAATGCCTATAATAGTTTCAGAACAGTATTTCTTCTAACAATAAAGCTAATGAATACAGTTTAATCATATTTTTATGCAGTTCTTATTGTTGTAAGAATATATCCCATTAGGGCAATACACTAAAAATACTTATAAAGTTTATTTATGATTGTTGTTGTTGTTGTCGGGTGCCATCGAGTCAGAACCGACTCATAGCAACCCCATGCACAGCAGAACGAAACAATGTCTGATCCTGGGCCAACCTCACTACCGCTGTCACACTTGACACCATCAGTGATGCCACCTGGCTGATCCATCTCGTTGGGGGTCTTCCTCTCTTTCTCTGACCCTCCATCTTACCCAGCATGACATCCTTCTCCAGCAACTTTCTCTCCTGACAATATGTCCAAAGTATGAGAGACGAAACTTAAATACAATATTTTAAATGATTTTTTCTTTTAATTGTTTGAATGTCTTGCCATCACAAATTTTCTAATTTGGTCTTACAAAGGATCTCTTTTTTTTTTTTAAGATATTAAAAAATGGTAAGCATCAAACAAAGTTTTGTTTCCCTTTAACAATTTATAAAATGCTGTAACAGGAATAGGTTTACAGTGTTAGTTCATTAAAATTAAAATTGTCAACCATCAATCTGGCCTTAATTAAAGAAGTCCAGAAACTGCCTTCATTCTCAAAATGACAGTTTCTACTAGCTAGACTTTTTCCTATTTATAAATAATCTATATATCTCTTATAAAGTTTCTTGAAATTATTTTCTTTGTGTCACTAACCTGACACAGGGAAGGCGGTGAGAGCTGAAATTCCATGGATGGGCCTTAGTTTTCAAGGTCTCTCAAGTTTTTGACACTGTGCCATCTTACCATTTACATATCATATGGCACCTCAGGACAGGCACTCGACCTCAAGGTCAATTTGAACCAAAAGATCAGCAGTTCAAACTCACCAGCTGCTCCTTGGAAATCCTACACAGGGTAACTGAGTCAGAACCAACTTGATGGCACTTAACAATAGCAACAATCATACTATATTAGTGGACAGTATTTCATTTCCG
The DNA here is from genome assembly GCF_000296735.1 of Chrysochloris asiatica. NCBI lineage: Eukaryota > Metazoa > Chordata > Mammalia > Afrosoricida > Chrysochloridae > Chrysochloris > Chrysochloris asiatica. The sequence continues at coordinate 11,395,071 of NW_006408565.1, read as the reverse complement.
TCTCTGAATAGATCCTGCCTTACACAGATTCTGGCTTTCACAGGTTGGTTGCTGTTTGTTGTTAGGAGCCCTCGAGTCAGTTCTGATTCATAGCAACCTTAAGCACAACAGAACAAAACACTGCCCGGTCCTGGGTCATCCTCACAATCCTTGTTAATTAAGCTTGAGCCCATTGCCGCTGCCACTGTGCCAGTCCATCTTATTGGGTGTCTTTTTTGCTGACCTTCCACTTTACCAAACATGACGTGCTTCTTCAGGGACTGGTCCCTCCTGACATTATGTATGACGTATAAGAGACAAAGTCTCAACATCCTGTCTTCTAGGGAGCATTCTGGCTGTACTTTCTCCAACACAGATTTGTTGGTTCTTCCTGGCAGTCCATGATACTTTTAACATTCTTCTCCAAGACCATAACTCAAATGCACCAATTCTTCTAGTCTTCCTTATTCATTGTCCAACTTCCATATATATGTATATGAGGCCATTGAAAATACCATGGCTTGGGTCAAGCTCACTTTCATCTTACATCTTCACTCTTGAATACTTTAAAAAGATCTTTTGCAGCAGACTTGCCTAATGCAACATGTTTGATTTTGTGACTGCTGCTTATATGATAGTTGATCGTGGATCCAAGCAAAATGAAGTCTTTGACAACTTCAATCTTTTCTCCATTGGCCATGTTGTCATTTACTGGTTCAGTTAAGAGAATTTTTGTTTTCTCTTACAACAGGGTTCCGATTTTGACAACTCTGATGTAAATTAATTCTGACCTAAATCAATTCAGCGTAAGTTGAACTTTTGATTTAAGTTTTCCTTATTATTGCCTTTTATGATCAGTATCTATCAGTATTTTGAACATCTATGAGTGAACATTTGAAAACGATAGCACAAGCTAATTATGCATTGCAACATTGTATTCCATATTATTAACAACAACAACAAAAAGATAGTACTATTCCTCACAACTCCATTACATCAGAAGTCAAGGACTACTTGTATATAAATGGTCATTTTCCATTTGTTTCAGTTTTTTTGTTCTGTTTCAATTGATCTGAATGAAACTTTACAAGTCTCCATTTGACTTTAATTTTCACACTGCACTTTTTTCTTTTTAATGAACTTTATTTTCTAAACATGCAAAATATTTGCAAGGTTCCAAAATAAAGATAATTGCTGTTGCTGTTATTAGTTAGGTGCCCTTGAGCTGGTCTCCACTCATAGTGATCCTATGTACAATAGAATGAAACAATGCCCGATCATCAGCCATCCTCACAATTTTTGCTATGCTTGAACACACTGAGACTGCCATTGTGTTAATCCATCTTGTTGATGGATTAACACTTTTTTTCCCTCTTTTTCACTGAAACTTTTGTTTTCCAAGGATGATGTCTTCCTCCAGGGATTGGTCTCTCTAGATAACATGTCCAAAGTACCTGAGATGAAGTCTCACCATCCTTACTTCTAAAGAGAATTCTGACTGTACTTCTTTCAAGATAGGTTTGTTCATTCTTCCAGTAGTCCACAGTGTATTCATTATTATCAGCCAACACCATAATCCAAATGCATCAATTCTTCCTCAGTCTTCTTTACTCATTGTTCAGTTTTCACATGCATTGAGGCCATTGAAAATACCATGACTTGGGTCAGGCAGACCTTAGTCCTCAAAGTGACATCTTTGCTTTTTAACACTGTAAAGAGGTCTTTTGCAGCAGATTTGCTCAAAACAATAGGTCATTTGATTTCTTCACTGCTGTTTCCAAGGGCACTAAGTATGGATCTAAGTCAATTAAAACCTTAACAATTATCATGATGTTGCTTATTGGTCCAAGGTTGTATCATCTACATATTGTAGGTTGTTAATGAGCCATCCTCCAATCCTGATAGCACATTCTTCTTCATATAGTCTGCTTCTCAGATTATTGGTTCTGCATACAGATTGAATAAGTATGGTGAAAGGATACAACCCTGATGCACAACTTGCCTGATTTTAAGCCACACAGTATCTCCTTGTTCTAGTCTAATGACTGCCTTTTGGTTCCAAAGATGAGCACAATTAAGTATATTGGAATTCCACCCTTCACAGTGTTGTCCATAATTGGTTATGATCCACAACTGAATGCCTTTGCAGAGTCAATAAAACCCAAGTACACATCTTTTTGGTATTCACTGCTTTAGCCAAGATCCATCTGACATCAGCAATGATATCCTTTATTCCATATCCACTTCTGGATCCAGCTTCAGTTTCATTCAGTTCCTTGTCATTGTACTGCTGCAACTGTTTTTTGTTGTTGTTGTTTTAATTATCTTCAGCAAAATTTTACTTGCATGTGATATTAATGATATTGTTGGATAATTTCCATATTCCATATTGGATCACCTTTATTTGGAATAGGCACAAATATGGATCTCTTCAAGTCAACTGGCTTCCAAATGTCTTGGCATAGATGAGTTAGCACTTTCAATGCTGCATCCATTTGTTGAGATATCTCAGTTGATAGTCTGTCAATTCCTGGAGACTTGTTTTCACCATTGCCTTCAGAACAGTTTGAACTTCTTCCTTCAATACCATCAAATGATATACTACGTCCTGAAATGGTGCCGTGACTCTGTATATTATTCCACTTTCTTTTGATGCTTTCTGCATTGTTCAATATTTTGCCCATTTTGTTGTTAGTGTTAGGTGCCATCAAGTCAGTTCTGACTCTTAGCAACTCTGTGTACAACAGAAGAAAACAGAACCTAGTCCTATCCTCATAATTTTTGCTATATTTGAGCCCATTGTTGCAGCCATTACATCAATCCATCTTTAGAGTCTTCCATTTTCCCATAGAATCCTTGAGTATTGATTTTTTATTTTTTTGAGTCTTGAGTCTTGATTTTTTTACCTTCAGTTCTTTCAGCTCAAGAAATGATGAATTTATTCTTCTCTTTTGGTTTTCTAACTCCAAGTCTTTGCACATTTCATTATACTTTATCTTCTCCAGCTACCCTTTGAAATATTCTGTTCAGCTCTCTTAATCAATTCTTTCACTCGTTTTTGCTACTCTACATTCAAGTTTTCTAAAATCCATTTTGATCTTTTCTTTCTTTCCTGTCTTGTTAATGACCTTTTGCTTTCTTCATGTATGATGTTCTTGATGGCATCCCACAACTCCTCTGGTCATTAGCGTCTAATGCATCAAATTTCTTCTTGAGATGGTCTCTAAATTCAGGTGGGATATACTCATGGTTGTATTTTGGCTCTCATGGACTTATTTTAATTTTCTTCAGCTTCAATTTGAACTTGCATGTGATCAATTGATGTCTGTTCCATAGTCGGCTCCTGGTCTTGTTGAGCTCCTCTATGGATGTAGTCAATTTGATTCCTGTATATTCCATTGGTGAGATGCAAGTGTATAGTTGTAGTCTATGTTGTTGAAAAAAGGCATATGAAATGAATAAATCACTGGTCTTGCAAAACTCTATTATGCAATTTCCAGCATAATTTCTTTCACCAAGACCATATTTTCCAAATACCGATCTTTGTTTCCAACTTTCGCATTCCAATCACCAATAATTATCAATGCATCTGGATTGCATTTTTGATCAATTTCAGACCACAGAAGTTGGCAAAAATCATCAATTTCTTCATCTTTGACATTAGCAATTGGTATGAAAATTTGAATGTTACGTTAACTGATCTTCTTTGTAGGCAAAGGAATGGATATTAGCCTATCACTGACAGCATTGCACTTCAAGCCAGACCTTGAAATGTTCTTTTTAATGCTGAATGCAATGCCATTCCTCTTCAGTTTGTCATTTCCTGCATAGTAGACCATAGGGTTGTCTGATTCAAAATGGTCAATACATAGCTAATGGCTATGATACCAGAGAAGAGCTGATGCATTTGAATTGTGGTGTTGAAAAAGAATATTGGATATACTATATACTGCCAGAACATAGTGGTTACAAATTGGGCTGCTAACCTCAGGGTCGGCAGTTTGAAACTACCAGCTGTTCCGTGGGAGAAAGATGGGGCTTTCTGCTCCCATAAAGATTTACAACCTCGGAAACCCTGTACAGGGTTGCTAGGAGTTGGAACTGACTCCACAGCACATAACAACAACAACATCCTGGAAGAAGTACAGCTAGAATGTTCCTTAGAAGTACAGATGGTAGCTATTTTGGACATATTATCAGGTAGTACCAGTCCCTGAAGGACATCATACTTGGTAGAGGTTCAGTGAAAAAGAGGGTCCACCCTTACAAGATGATTGACACAAGGATTACAACAATGGTCTCAAGTATAACAAATGTGAGGATGGTGCAAGAACAGCAGTGTTTCATTCTTCTGGACACAGGATCTATGAGTTGGAACTGACTCAACAGCACCTAACGACAACACCTAGAATATGAATCTTTATGTGTACCATTTCATTTTTGATGACTTTCAATCCACTAAATTCATACCTTCCTAAATTCCACATTCCAACTGTCAGTGGATGTTTGCAGCTGTTCTCATTTTGAGTGATATCACGTTATCAAATGAAGGGTCCAAAAGCTTGTTCCATCCATGTCATGCAGATCAACTCTATTGTGAGACGGCAGCTCTTTCCCAGTAGTGTTTTGAGCATCTTCCAACCTGAAGGCTCATCGTCAGACATATCAGACAATGTTTCATTACTATTCATAAGGTTTTCACAGGGCAATTTTATTTTGTTTTGAGAAGTAGATAGTTAGGTCCTCCTTCCCAATCTGTCTTAGTCTGGAAGCTCTGCTCAGGCCTGTCCACCATGCATAACCCTGCTAGTATATGAAATACCAGTGGTATCGCTTCCAGCAACACAGCAACATGCAAGCCACTAGAGTATGACAGACTGACAGATGAGTTATAGAAATAATGACTGTACCAGACATACTCACAGAAATACCACTTTCATTCCACAAACAGAACTGTCTTAATAATCTATTGTTGCTATAACAGAAATAACACAAGAGGATGGCATTAATGAGCAGAAATTCATTTTCTCACACTTTCGGTTGGGAGGTTACAAGTCTGAATTTGGAGCACTGGCTCTAGAAGAGGGCTATTTCTTGCTGTCACTGTTGGCTCTGGAGAAAGTTCCTTGTGTCTTCAGAACTTTTGCTCCTGGGTAATCTTCATGGCTTGGCATCTCTCTTCCCTGGCTCTTCTTGCAAACTTGCATTTAATCTCTTTTATATCTCTATAGGGATTGACTCAAAATACACACTATACTAATCCTGTATCTTAACATAACAAAGGCAACCCATTCCTAAAGGGGATTATAGTTCCAGGTACAGAGGTTAAAATTTATAACACATATTTTAGGAGGACATAATTTAATCTATATCTATAAAAAAAGCTTATGACTTATTCTTCCATTTAAAAATAATATAAACAATTAGATATTTGTTTATATATCCCCATTGCTCATAATGACTGTCTGGTAGCATAGTGGTTACGAATTGGGCTGCAAACCTTAAGGTCAGCGGTTCAAAACTACCAGCCGCTCTGCAGGAGAAAGATGAGTCTTTCTACTCCCGTAAAGATTTACACCCTCGGAGACCCTGTACAGGGTCGCTATGAGTCGGAACCGATTCAACGGTACTTAACAACAACATTGCTCATAAGACCTTTTTAAAGTGCTGAAGAACAAAGATATCTGCTTGAGGACTAAGGTGCACCTGACCCAAGCCATGGTATTTTCAGTAACCTCATATGCATGTGAAAGCTGGACAGTCAATAAGGAAGATCGTAGAAGAATTGATGCTTTTGAGTTAATGGTGTTGGAGGAAAATATTGAAAGTGCCATGGGCTGCCCATAGAACCAACCAACAGATCTGTGTTGGAATAAGTGCTATGAAACAATGATAGGTTGAGTGCAAAACTGATGTTCTCTCATGTAAACTATCACTCAATTCGTAATTGTTGTTATTAAGTGCCATCGAGTTTGTTCCGACCCATAGCAACCCTGTATAGGGTTTCCAAGGAGCAGCTGGTGAGCTTGAACCAGGATGGCCAAACTTTGTCTCTCAGACTTCGAACATAGTGTCAGGAGGGACCAGTCGCTGGAGAAGGATATCGTGTTTGGTAAGGTGGAGGGTCAGAGAAAAAAAGGAAGACCCCCAGCGAGATGGATTGACCAAGTGGCAGCATCGATGGGCTCAAGCAGAGCAACAATTGTGAGGTTGGCCCAGACCGGGCAGTGTTTTATTCTTTTGTACATGGGGTTGCTATGAGTCGGTACCGATTCAATGGCACCTAACAACGATTGCTTATATAGACCATTAAAAAAAAAAAAAAACACCAAAAAATCCCACTACCATCAAGTTGATTCTGACTCATAGTGATCTTCTACAGGCATTCTGAGGTTATAATCTATATGAGAACAGGCAGACTCTTCTTTCTCCCATGGAGTGTGATGGGTTTGAACCCAACCTTGTAGTTAGCAGTACAATGCTTATCCCACAGCACCACCAGGACTCCATACGGAAGGTGGTGGTGGTTATGTGTTGTGGAGTCAGTGTAAACCCCCTTCCAAGACTAAGACTCAATGGGAATACTCGCTCTGATTGGTGACCATGCTTGTCACCAATAAAGGGAAGTGAGGGAAAAACAGCAATGAAATGGCGAGCTAAGCCCTACAATATCCAGTAGACTTCTGTGAACCCAGGTGAAGACCTGATTGGCTAGCAGTGTGGCAAGACCTGGGGACTCTTGGGCCCAGAGTCAGTGACATAGCCACAGAGGACTAGTGGAGAGTGAAACGTCCAACTGATAAGAAGAGAGGGCATATGTACAAGAACACCCACACTTGCAGATAATACCTACTCAACCTGGCTTCAATGACTGGATGATCAGAGCTCAACCAGAAGAAGAAAGAAGAGGAAAAAAAGAGTAATCTGATACAATTTGATAAACTTGACCTACACCTATGGTTGCAGTAGCTCAAAAGAGGGAACAAATCCTTACAGCAAGAATCACTCCCACCCCCTCCACACACAGAGTAGACAGGGATGGGCAACTTGGACATTGGCTACCCAAAATGGAGGAGTGGGGGTGGCTACAAAGGCAAGAAGTGACTGGCTTACAAGCCTTCAAGAGGGAACCTAGAGCCAGGGGGCTTGGAGGAAGACAGAATCTCCAGTGAGTAGTATACAATCTGTCTAGACGGAGCTGATGAAATGAAATGCAGATGGGTCTCTTGTGATACAGTAGTGAATAACTGTTATCAGGACTGATCGTGAGGGTTGGAAATATAAAGGTAGATGCTTTATAGCAAGGAAGGGAGTGGTTAACTTTCCAGTCTAGGAGCGGAGGTTCCTAGGACCATCAATGGAGAAAAGTGGAGAGCAGGACTCTACCAAGAGAAGCAGTGATGCCTGAGATGGAGGCAGAGATGATGACGTGGAGCAATGGAGCAGCTGGGGACTTTGGATCCAGAGAGGGAGAGTGACTGTGTGCTGAAGACTGGGGGAGGAGTGTGGGGGGCAGGCTTGCAGGATATACTCTTTGGTTGGTTGGTGATGCATGGAGGGGATTATAATCATGGCAATGAAATTATATACGATAGAATGAATGTAAAACTAATGTTCTCCCATGTAAACTATCATATAATTCACAATAATGATGGAATACAAATTGAAACCTTGTAGCAAACTGATGCAACATTGCTCACTGATCTACGCCAAGACATTTGGAAGACTCTCATTATTTGTGTTCGCTGCAAAGAGTTGTGACCCAACATAATATGCAAGTCATTGTACAGTGTCAATCATATCACATGCAAGTCAAATTTTGCTCAAGATCATTCAAAACGGCTGGAACAGGGCATCAACAGGAACTGCCAGAAATTCAAGCCAGATTCAGAAGAGGTCATGGAACTAGGGATATCATTGCTGATATCAGATGGATCTTGGCTGAAAGCACAGAATACCAGAAATATGTTTATTTATGTTTTATTGACTATGCAAAGGCTTTTGACTATGTAGATGACAAACTATGTATAACATTGTGAAGAATGTGTATTCCGGAACACTTAATTGTGCTCATGATGAAACTGTACCTAGACCAAGAGGCAGCTGTTAGAACAGAACAAGGGGATAGTGAATGGTTTAAAATCAGGAAAATGTGTGTGTCAGGGTTGTATCCTTTCACTATACTTGTTTAATCTGTATCCTGAGCAAATAATCTGTGAAACTGGATTACATGAAAAGGAACGTGGCATCAGGATTGGAGGATACAATAATCTGTGATATGCAGGTGATACAACCTTGCTTGCTGAAAAGCTAAGAGGACTTGAAATGCTTACTGATGAAGATCAAAGACCACACCCAACCTTCAGTATAGATTGTTGTTACGTGCCATCAAGTCAATTCCAACCCATAGCGACCCTGTATAGGGTTTCCGAGGAGCAGCTTATGAGCTTGAACCGCCAACCATGCAGTTCAAATGGCTTTGCAGTCTGGCGCATTAACCCACAGTGCCACACCAGGACTCCAGTATAAATTGTACCTTAATGTAAATAAAAGAAACATTCTCACAACTGGACCAATAAATACCATCATGATAAACAAAGGAAAGACTGAAGTTGTCAAAAATTTGATTTTATTTAAATCTACAAAGAACACTCACGGAAGCAGCAGTCAAGAAATCAAATGATACAGCCCAAGTGGTCAAAACAGCCTGGTACAATGAAAATGCATAGATAATGGAACAGAATTGAAAACCCTAAAGCAAATCCATCCATATACAGTCAACTGATCTTTGACAAAGGACCAAAACACATTAAATGGGGAAGAGAGAGTCTCTTCAGCAAGTGGTGCTGGTAAAACTGGAAATCCATTTGCAGAAGACTAAAACAAGACCCGTATCTTACACTGGAGTCCTGGTGTGGCACTGTGGGTTAATGTGCCAGACTGCAAAGCTGTTTGAACCGCAAGGTCAGTAGTTCAAGCTCATCAGCTGCTCCCTGGAAACCCCATACAGGGTCGCTATGGATCGGAACTGACTCGATGGCACTTAATATCTTACACCATATACAAAACCAAACTCAACATGAATTAACGATCTAAATATAAAAACTAGAACTATGAAGATCATCAATGAAAACTAGGGTCACATTTGGGGCTCTAACACATGGCATACATTCACTATCAAACATTACAAAAAACAGACAAACACTAGGAGACAAAATACATGACTGAGACCTCCTAAAATTAGAAACTTAAGTGCATCAAAAGATTTCAACAAAAGAGTAAAAAGGGAGCCCACAAACTGGGAAAAATTGTGTTGTAACAATGTATCAGACAAGGGATTAATATCTAAAATTCATAGAAAATTACAACACCCCTACAAAATAAAGACAAACCATCCCATTAAAAAATGGGCATAGGATATAGACAGACACTTCACCAAGGAAGACATTCAGACAGCAACATTTAAAGAAATGTTCAACATCATTAGCCATTGTTGTTGTTAAGTACATTGAGTTGGTTCCGACCCATAGTGACCCCTGTATAGGGTCTCCGAGGAGCAGCTGGTGACATTGAACCACTGACCTTGAGGTTCAAATGAACTTTGCAGCCTAGCACATTAACTCACAATGCCACACTGGGATTCATTAGCCATTTGTTATTGTTGTTGTGTGCCATCAAGTCGGTTCCGAATCATAATAAACCTGTATAGGAGTTTCCCAGGAGCAGCTGGTAAGTTTGAACCACCGACCTTGCAGTTCAAACTGATCTTGAGGTACAGTGCTTATCCTATGGTGCCACACCAGAGAGATGCAAGTCAAAACAACAATGAGATTAGCATAGTGGTTACTAATTGGGCTGCTAATCTCACGGTCAGCAGTTCAAAACTACCAGCTGTTCTTCGAGAGAAAGATGAGGTTTTCTGCTCCTGTAAAGATTTATAGCCTCCGAAACACTGTACAGGGTCGCTATGAGTCAAAACCAACTCCACAGCACATAACAACAACAACACCTACATTAACAGCAAAGTTTAAAACAAACAGAAAACAACAGATGCTGGTGAGGATGTGGAGAACCTGGGACTGTCCTGCATTGCTGGTGGGACTGTAAAGTGGTTCAACCACTCTGGAAAATAGTATAGTGCTTCCTCAGAAAGTTGGAAATAGAAATACTTTATAACCCAGCAATCCCTCTACTTGGTATATATCCACAAGTCAGAACACAAGTAGATACATGCACACTGGTGTTCATCAAAGTACTATTCACAAAAACAAAAAGATAGAGACAATGGACGAATGGATAAACAAACTCTGGTACATAACACACAATGGAAAACTATGCAACGCTGAAGAATGATGATGAAGCTGAGAAACACCTCATCACATGGATGAACCTAGAGAACATTATGCTGAGTGAAATTAGTCAATCACAGAAGGACAAATACTGTCAACAATTATTGTAAGCTTAGGAAAAGGTTTCCATACCAGAGGAAGGTGGGAGGGAGGGGAGAGTAGTTCACTGACTTGAGGGTAGACACACATTAGTTGGGATGATAGGAAGGGCCATGTACACAAAGGGGAAGGGCAACATGTAAGAAGATGCAGGGAAGCAGAAGAATGCTGCAAATAGGTGAAGTCATAGGGAGGTATGCATGGGCTAAATAAAGGGGATAGATATAGTGATATATACACAATCTGGGAACATTTGAGACAGAGGCTGAATGGGTAAGGAAGGACAAGTGGGGTATAGATATACTTATACATCCTACAAATATGCAAGAGTTTGTCAGGGTATTTGTACATGAGTATTTACTTTTCCTGCAAACAAACTATGAATGTGGTGGAGCATTATTGTTGTTGTTGTTAAGTGCCGTTGAGTCAATTCCAACCCACAGTGACCCTGTATAGGGTTTCTGAGGAGCATCTGGTGAGCTTGAACCACCGACCTTGTGGTTCAAATGACTATACAATCCAGCGCATTAGCCCACAGTGCCACACCAGGACAGTGAGCAAAATGATGAAAACTTCCTAGATATTAGCAAACATGAGTTGATAGGCCTGGGGACTCAGAACCATAGTTTCAAGTGACATCTTGGTCAATTGGCATAACACACTTCACAAAGACAATGTTTGACATCCTGCTTGGGTAAGTAGTGTCCAGGATCTTGAAACTCACAAGTGGCCACGTAAGGTACAGCTACTGGTCTCCCCATGTGCGGAAGAAAGAAAAGTGATAAAACATAAAGAGGCTTGGAATCAATTAGTCCAATGGACCAATGGAACATGTAAATATCAGTCTTCACAACTCTGAGACAGTGCCTGGCTACCACTACCAACTGCCCTAATAGGGGTCCCATTAAAGGGTCCCAGATAGAGAGGCAGAAAAATGTGGAACAAAACTCAAAGTTATTTAATATTTAATCAAAAAATAAAAGAAAAAAAAATAGTGGGTTTCCTAGTGAGAAAGCAAAGGTAGGAACCTGAGACTATGACCCTTGACCACCCTAGGTCTTGCAAGGACCTCCCTGTCATGGCCCAATTTTCAGCCAAGCAGTAGATAGGTTTATAGTGAGGGGACAACAACACTAACAAGATATGCTCACCATGGAATGGTCAATTTTTCAAAATCAAATGTATAACATTTGCCTAAGTGCAAAGTTGAGAAGGGCTAGGAAGGTGGGTGGAATGCAAACAGGAACCACAGGGAGGAGTGGGATAACTGTTGTTGCATGGAGGGGATTGTAATTATTGAGATAAAACAAAGTGTACGATTTGTTGAATGTAAAACTGATGATGTCTGTAATCCTTCACTCAATTCACAATAAAAAGGTAAAAAAAAAAAAATCAAATGATGCATTAGGCAAATCTGCTACATAAGACCTCTTGAAAATGTTCAAGAGAAGACATCAGTTTGAGAATTAATGTGTGCCTGCCTGATCCAAGCCATGGTATTTTCAACAGGTTCATACGTATGTTAAAGTTGGACACTGAAAAAGGAAGACAGATGCATTAACTTGTGGTACTGGTGATGATTATTCAAAGAACCACGGCCGGCCAGAGAAACAACAAAATCTGTGCTGGAAGTACAATCAGAATTCTCCTTAGAAGCCAGGATGGCAAGGCTTCATCTCTTACTTCAGACATGTTATCAGAAGGGGCCTGTCCCTGGAGAAGGACATCATGCTTGGTAAAGTGGAGGGTTAGGGAAAAATGGATGACCCTCAACAAGATGGACTGACAAAGTGGCACCAGCAATTTGCGCAAGCGCTAACGATTGTGAGGATGGCACAGGACTGGGCAGTGTTTCCTTATATTGTGCATAACTTCACTAAGAGTCAGAACTGACTCCAAAACCCCAACAAGCCCCTTCATGGAAGAAAAACGCGGCAGTTAGTTTCTGTAAAGACAGTTATTATTAAGTGCCTTGGGAGGGTTTTCAAAGATCAGCAGGTGGGGTTTAACCTCTGACCTTGTGGTGAGAAATTCATCGCTTATCCTATACCGCCACACCAGGACTCCTTGAAAATCGTATAGGGAAGCTCTGGTAGTGTAGTGGTTAGAATGGGGCTGCAAACCACAAGGTCAGCTGTTCCACTGGAGAAAGATGAAGCTTTCTGCTCCCATAAAGATTTACAGCCTCACAAACCCAGAATTGGGTTGCTATGATTCAGAATCGACTCCATGGCACATAACAACAACAACTCTCTCATACAGGGATGCTATGACACGGAGTCCACAGCAATAAGATCGGTAGTGAAGTAAGTTACAAGGCACACATCACCCAAATGAGACACTTTCTGGTCAATGAAGGCAAAGGTCTCTATTTCTACAGTTGCAAAATCAGGTCAGTAATAAAGCTGTAGAATAAGCACTGGACTGCTAACAAAGCCGGAAGTTCAAACCCACCAACATCTCCTTGGAAACAAGATTTGCAGTCTTGGTGAGGAACAAACAAGATGGCAGATCAGGTGCAAGTGCAGTAAGGAGCTCTGTCAGCAACAACATGGAATACAGGACCAAGCAGGCTCAGGGGATGGTCCCAGAATTCTGAACCACATATAAAGGAATATTTAAGGTTGGAAGACTTACAGCTAGGGGAATTTGTAGCAGAAGCAAGAAATCCATTGCTTTCTAATTCAAGATGCTCAACTGCTCCAGGAGCCGCCATTTTGGGTGACACCAAGCAGAGGAAGGATCAGAGCAGCCACGGACGCCTGACAGAACCGCGGAGATAAAGGTGTGGACATTCTTTTCTTTTGGTATCTGTTCATCGGTCCCTTGCTGTCTGCGCACCTCCATTCTGGTGGCTACAGGGGTACCTGAGCTAGTGGACACCCCAGCCCCACCCTCGAGGGTTCTACTACACATGCGCACAGAGATCATCAAAATTTAAAGAGACAGTTTCCACTTAAAACCAAACGGCCACAGCTGGCCCTGAACTGTTTATAACTAGAAAAAGGGCCTGAATGGGGATTGTGGAGCAGGAAAGGCATACAAAAAAGGAAACAGGCTGAAAATTAAATCCTAAGTTATGTCAAAACAACAAACAATGGCATCTTAATATTTCTCAAGAAGAACAGTGCAAAGGCCCATTTCCTGATCACATCTACCTGGAGGCAATCAGAAAGCATAAAAAATACCAAAATACACACCTATCTAAGTATTAAGGCCACAGACAACCTCAGAATATGCCCCAAAAACAGAAGCAGATGACCATATCTACACATGTCCAGAAATGAGATAAAGTGACTGAGGCAAATGAGCTAGAAGTAGACCTACACTCCATACTGGAAGATGGGCAGGCTTTGGAAAAACCTGAGAAGGAATTCAGAAAAATGATTATAAAAGGTATCAAAACACTATATAATGGAGTTGAGGAAAATAAGGAAGGAGTCAGGAAAGCGCTACAGGAACAATCAAATAAGATAAATACAGCATTGGAAACAATTCAAAACCTACAGAAAGAGGTCCAAATGAATAATAATAGAATATCAGAAATAGATAATACACTGAAAGGGCAAAGGAGTAGAAATGAAGAGATAGAAGCCAGAACTAGTGAGCTAGAAGATCGATCTCTCAACACTACTATGATAGAAGAGCAAACACAAAAAAGGGTAAAAAAAAAATCTTAAGAAGTCCTAAGATTCATGTTGGATAACATGAAGAGGAATAACATATGAATTACTGGCATTCCAGAACAGGAACAATCACACAA
>NW_006408565.1:11350816-11378567 GCF_000296735.1 Chrysochloris asiatica | reverse complement strand
AGAAGAGAAGGACTAAGAGCTGGTGGCCAGGAGGCAGACTTGCAGAATGTGCCCTTTGGAGATGTAAATTATTATATATGCCTGAGTGGTTTTCTTGTTTGTTTTTTAAAAAGCTAAAGTGGATAGAGAGAAATACTGTTAACTGATGGTACATGGAGAGGATTATAATCATTGTAATGAAACAAGGTATAATGATTTGTTGAATGTAACTGATGATATGCCCTGTAAATTTTCACTCAATCCACAATAAAAACCTTATAAAAAAAGATTTGCAGTCTTGGAAACCCTATAAACCCTTGCTCACTAAGAGCAAGAATCCACTCCATGGCAGTGGGTTTTCATTAAGGATTCACCTAGTAGAATATTGGTTGTTGTTGTTGCAAAGTACCGTGGCGTCGGTTCCGACTCATAGTGACCCTACACAGGGTTTCCGCGGCTGCAAATCTTTATGGGAGCAGAAAGCCTCATCTTTCTCCCACGGAACAGTTGGTAGTTTCCAACTGCCGACCTTGAGGTTAGCAGCCCGATTCGTAACCACTAAAATCTTGGTAAGAGGTCCATAAATGGGGAAGAAAAAATAAGATAAATTTGGTTGCTTAATGAGAGCAGGGACAGGGATACTTTGTACATCATGGTTTATATAGGGTCAGGACAAGGATCAACTACATTATTGACAAATAGATATAAATGCAGAGTAAAATCGCTGAAGAAGGAATGGACGTTTCTGGCTGATGCTTTACTAATCTGTGTAACTAACTCAATGCCTAATTGGCCCTAGTATCTGAGTAACTGTTAACCCACGCTGGTAGTCAGGCCAAAGATGTGCCGCGATGATTGACAGCTGCCGCGTAGCCCAAGGACTCTCGCGGCTGAGCAGCCCACTGACAAGCCCCGAAAGAACTGCTCTCTTCTATGTCAACCTTGACCCCGACTGGTCCTGTCGGCCGCCTTCCCCGGGCTGCCGGCCGGGACTGTGGTGGAGCAGGGCGTGGGTGGGAATCAGCCCCCAAGACGGTGGGGAGCCATCGGGGGGCAGTGGCCTTTTCCTGCCTCCCCGCGCCCCGCAGGGCGCCCCAGACTCCCCGCGGCCGCAGCCCGGGAACAATGAGACGCCGGCTTCTTTAAGGGAGATACCACCGCGCCGGCGAGGCAGGGGACAGCGTCTTCCCAGATGATCGCACCCAACCCCGCGCCGCCGCCGCTTTGGCAGCTACACCGCCCGCAAACATGGCTCAGTGACTCTGACAAAAGGTGCAGCCTCCCTCCGGCGGAGCGGACGCCAGGCTTCCCAGATTGGGCCGCGCCTCCCAGCGGACCCACGGAAGAGCTCCGCAGTTCGAAGGCACCCCAAGCCGGCGCGAAAGAAGATGCACCAGGCGTTCCACCCTAGAGACCCGCGCACACCTGCCCGCAGCTCGGTAGGTCGTTAAGGGAACAGGGAGAGGAGGCAAGGAGGCCGCGGCCCGGCCCGCGCATCCTCAGCCTCAGACCTGCTACTGCAGACAATCCCCGGGGCTGCAGGCCGTGCACGCCCGCAGCAGCGGGAGGCCGACAGAACCCCGGGTGTGAAGTGGCCTCCCCCTTCCCGTGTCCGGCCACCCCTGCGTAGAGGGCCTCAAGTGGTGCATTCCGGAGTGCGCGCACCTCCCTCAACTCCAGCTCTTCAAAGCTTCGGGAAAGGGGAGGAGGCAAGAGAAACGCCGCGTGCGCGACCAATAGGAATAGCGCTCGGCTTCCCGGCTCCCGCTACGGAAAGCCTGAGGGGGCGGGGCCCCAAGGCGTAAGGGGGTGTGTCCGCGCGCACCACGGGGGCGCGCGCTGGCCTCTGACTGGAGGCCGCGGCAGCGGAGGCGCGAGCTGCCCGATAATGGCGGCCTGCAGAGCCTGTGAGAGGGAGAAGCGGCAGCGGGTACCCTGAGGTAATTCTGGCCCTTCGGCGTGGCTGAGAGGTCCTGCTGCAGAGCCGAAGGCCCTGCATATGCCTCCCTCCCCAGGAGACTTGTCATAGACCTGTCAGTAAAATCATCCTGGGGAAGGCCTTGCTCTTTCAGGCATTGAGCCCCGCGCCCCTCAGGCCACCGGCTCCAGCTGCGGCCTCTTACTCCCGTGGTCATCTCCCCAGACCCAGGCCCTCAACCCCCAGCCCTGAAGTGTAAAGGCAGCGGCGGGACTAGCTCCTCGGGGCGAAGGCCCTCGGGAGGATCCCCTCAGGTTCTATCTGGTCGCAGCAGAGGAGGGGCAGGGCCTGATCCTTAGCCAATGAGCTGGGGCCCTGAACCGCCGTGTCGGGCAACACCTCTGCCCAGGGCCGGCCCGTCCGGGTCTACGGCAGGTGTCTGGCTTGGCCGGCCCGGGAAATGGTATCGTGAGTCATTTCGATCCTGTTTTGGTCTAGGATCTCAAAGGAGCTCGTAAACCCGGTCCCTCCCCCTGATTCAGGAAGGTGCTCTTTCGCATGGGGATTTTGTCCACTGGACAGGATCTGGGGCAGCTTCAGAGGGCTGGAGAGCCCTGACGGCCTGGGGAGAGCGGGTCTGTGCTGCAGTTGGGCATGTCGAGGCGTCTGTACCAGAAAATCAACCATAATACACTAGCAACTGCAGCAGGAATGGGGAGGGTGGGTAGCCTCGTAGAGGAAGTGGGGCCCAGACGCAATCTCAGAAGCTTTCATTTTGTTCAGAAAAGCTCTCCTGTGCACTTGAAGGTGTTGTCAAATGCCGTGGAGCCGGTTCCGACTCATTGCATAGGGTTTCCGAGAAGCAGCTGGATTTGAACCACCGATCTTGAGGTTAGCAATCCAGTGCTGATCCTACAGCACCACGCCAGGTCCCCCAGCAACAACAGTGTCTGGAGCTCTGTTTCCCCAAATTCTACATCATAGAGATTGTACAAAGTCAGCTTACTTTTCATGCCCGTGGTTTTGTTTTTGTTGTTGTTGTTCTTGTTATGTGCCGTCGAATCATTTCCGACCCATAGCGGCCCTGTTCAGGGTTGCCAAGGAGCGGCTGGTGAGCTTGAACCGCCGACCTTGCAGTTCAAACCGACTTTGCGGTTCAGCGCTTGAACCCACGACGCCAATCTCCAAATGAGAAGAAACTGCTCCTTACAATCTTAAAATGAATGCCGGTGGGGTGGGGTGCGGTGGGAGGCGAGCTTTCAACCTGATGCAACACAGGAGCATTTCAGGCGTTGGGGGCTTGGCTCCTCCCTTTAAATGAATCCCCAAGAACAATGTCAGAGAGCCTCTTGAGATGGAGGACAGGTTTTGTTGCCAAAAATCATCTGAAACGAAATAACTTTTGTAAAACACCAGTAATAAAGAGATAGTAGTATTCCAAGTAGAATCCTGGTTTGGTGCTATAGAATAAGCACAGGACTGCTAACCACAAAGTCAGTGGTTCAAACCTTCAAGCCCACCAGCCACTTCTGGGAAACCCTATACAGCCTAAGTTCTAGTAGGAACCAACTTGACAACAGCAATAATAATCCAAGAGTTTTTAAAGGAGCATTCTTCTCCCCAACTTTCTTGTGCAAGAAAAAAAGAAATAACTTAAGAAACAAAATATGAGCATATGAGGGTGCTTCAAAAAGTTCATGGGAAAATGGAATTTAAAGATAATAGAATTTTTCCATAAATTATATTTCTAACTATGAGAGTTTGTTTGTGTGTGCTTCTTTTTTTATTTATTTATTTTTTGTTTGGTTTGATTTTTTTTTTTTAACCACCTTTTGTGTGTGCCCATAGCCTTAAGGAGAAACTAGGGTTTTGGTTTTGTTTGTTCATTTTTTTTCATGTTCAGTAAATAAGAATGCTGACTTTTTTTGGTTTATTTTTTAACCATGAAGTTTTGAAGCAGTTCATATTAGCAGAATTATAGTGTAGTGGTTAAAATCATGGACATCAGAGCCAGAAAGATGGTCTATTTCAAATCCTAGTTCTACTAGTTACTAGCTGTTTGACCTTGGATAAGTTACTTAGCCTCTCTGTGCTTTAGTTTCCTCTCCTATAAAGTGGACCATAGTAGTCCATTGTTCTTGTTGTTAAGTGCTGTCTAGTCGATTCTGGCCCATAGCGACCCTGTGTAGGATTTCCTAGGAGTGGTTGGTGAACTTGAACTGCCAACCTTGCATTTCAAACTAACTTGGCAGTCCAGCACATTAACCCACAGCATCACACCAGGACTCCATAGTAGTCCCTAGCTGATACAATTATTGTGAAGATCAAACAAATGTAATATTATAAAGTGCTTGAAACAATTCCTGATACCTAAGTACTGCGTAAATGTTAGCATTATTATTATTGTTAAAACATCTTTCAAGCACTATAGGTAGTGAAACAGATGATAGCCAAATCATGTATTAGAACAATCACAAGCCAAAAGTCATGCCTAATTTCAACAGAGCACTTTGTTGATTTTTCCAGAAACCTCGACCTTGAAGATGGTGAGTAGCCAGCCAAAGTACGATCTAATACGGGAGGTAGGCCGAGGCAGTTACGGTGTTGTATATGAAGCAGTCATCAGGAAGACCTCTGCACGGGTAGCAGTGAAGAAAATCCGATGCCACGCACCTGAAAATGTTGAACTAGCTCTTCGTGAGTTCTGGGCACTAAGCAGTATCAAGAGCCAACATCCAAATGTGATTCACTTGGAGGAATGCATTCTACAAAAAGATGGGATGGTGCAAAAGATGTCCCACGGCTCTAATTCTTCACTTTATTTACAGGTATGTGTGGTTGAATGGAGAAGTAAAAATGATTTGAATATTGCAAGAAGAATGAAAGGGCCAGATGAGCTTTTCTCTTTAATTGTCGCTGTTTATATAGTTAGAAATAGATAAGGGTCTGCCAAGAACTGAGTAGATGTTTGGTTTAAAACAAGGTTTTATTTAAACCTGTGAAGCAAATACCTAAAAATAACATAAGCCACCTGTTAATCCATGGTACTTGCCAGTCTGCATAGGAATGGGGCAAGATGGGCTAGGGAAGTAGTTGAGACAGAAGTCTCAAATTCATGTCTTTGGAATCAATTGGGGGCGGGGGCAGGGCTAGGGGAACTAATGACATAAGAAAAGAAAAAAATTTCACAACTAGTAGCACCCATAGGTAATTTGGCACCTCTTTGTAAATCAATGGCTGAAATAAAAGCTTTTGCCATTTTAGAGGATCATGTAACTTCTTAACTTTGCGATTCCAGTAATTTTCATGAAGTATGTGGCTTAGCACCAGAATTTTATTAACAGTGTTAATAGCTAACGTTTGTGTTCCTCATGTCTTCCATGTACTGTGCTAAGTGTTTTAAAGACAGTTGTTCAGAACAATCCTATAAGAAAAACACTATTAATATCTTTATTCCAGATGAAGAATCTGAGGCTGAAAGTAGATGATAAATGTAACTGTATCCAAAGTTGCATAGCTAGCAAATTGTAGAACTGAGAGTTGAACCCAGGTCTAGCTGATATCTAAAGCATATGCTCTTTTAAACACTTAGCTATACTGCCTCCAGATTATGCTTTTATAATTTAAGGGAAAAATTAGCATTGGAAAAAATAAAAGCTTTGTCTTCAGGTTGGCTTTTGCCATAGATCAAAATCTCTAGTAGCTCTGTATTCACTAAACAGAAAGTTTAAATTAAATATAAGACATAGCTTGTAGGCCAGAGTAAAATTTCTTAAGACCAGTTAGTCTTAAGAAAGGGAAACAATTTTCTTTGAATCTATCTAAATTCAGAATTTACCGTTAGGATAGAAAAACTTGTTTATAAAACAACAAAAGTTTTTGGACTAGAAACAAGAAAGAAAACAAGCATAACTATCTGTATAATTAGAAACTTACACATTCTATTGAATAATGAACAAGTATTAACCTTGAGAAATTAATTTTTCAACTTAGTATTAAGTGTGCCCTGATGTTTTCTCTCTTAAAACAATGAATATAAAACACAGCAGTGTAACCTCTAGTCATGTTAATTGTTTACTTTTCTTAAATGCTTATTACATATGTTGCACTGATATCAGAAAACATTAGAAACATTATTCCAGATTCCTTCTTAAAAGTAGATGGAATTTTGCTTTGAATTTTAAAAACTAAGATGTCTAATTTCTTTTGGACTGGAAAAACAGACATTTTAAATATCTAACTTAGTCCTTACAGTATCCTTGAGTATAGCTCTAGTAACAATTTTGATAACTAGGCATTAGCTGGTCTTCCAAAGCGTTATAGATGTAAAGTATTACCAGACTTGATTCAGTGATTTCTTTTTATCTAAAGCACCTTTTTGTTTAGTAAATCACTTTAATCTTTTCAAGTTTGATAGACCTCTCTCTGACTTGTAACACTTTATGCTAGCTTAATGGCCTTGGATAAAGCATCCCCAGCAGATGTTTCTTTATCCATAAAATAGAAATAAACTTCACCCTTCCATGGGATTTGTCAGAATTGAAGGTAATGAAGATCCAATGTTTGACACCTAGTAAGCAGATATTTATTAACACATTTAACAAGTACTGTCTCTGTAAAGAAGACCAATATTTACATCGAGTAAAGACATGAGGTCGCTTTCAGTTGAAATCAACTTGAAGGACCCAACAACAACAAAGACAACAAATATGTAGGGTAACCACAGACTGCACATGAATGAACGTCTCCTTTCTCTACACAGATTGTCTTTTTTCTCTATGTTTTTCCAGATGCCTTCTTGTCCTCAGTTGAAATCATTAAGTCAGTTTTCTATTGCTAAAAACCTAATCTAGAAGAAACTAAGACAAGCCATTAACAAAGGACACAATCCCTTGCATAGGAATAATGTGCCCACTTGGTGTACTTGTGATAATTGTATGAATGAAAAATACAGTCTGGTATAGAAATAGAAAACTACATACAAAATTCCTGAGACAGAAAACATGAAGCTTCTTAAGACTTGAAAGAAAATGATAAAGCTATAGTGTACAGGAAAAGTTGTTTCAAATGAAGCTGGAAAGGTTAGCAGGGACCAGAGTCCACAGGGCCCTATAGCACATGTTAGAAGCTACTAAAGAACTTTAGGTAAGAGAATAACTAACATTGTCTTTACAAATGAAAATAAGCAAATTGGCTATCATGTGGTTCTCAGCCAGAGACTGGAAAGCTATTGCCTGTGGTCTATTTTTATATGGCCTGGATGCTATTAAAAAAAACAACAACAAAAATGTTTTTGACATTTTTAAAGCACTATAAAAAGGAATGCTCTGACCCATGGCGACCCTGTTTAAGGTTTCTGAGAAGCGACTGGTGAGATTGAACCACTGACTCTGTGGTTCAAACCAACTTTGCAGTTCCAGTACATTAACCCACAGAGCCACACAAGGAGCTCTGGTAGCGGAGTGGTTACGAATCGGGCTGTGAACCTTAAGGTCAGCGGTTCGAAACTACCAGCTGCTCCGCGGGAGAAAGATGAGGCTTTCTACTCCCGTAAAGATTTATACCCTCGGAAACCCTGTACAGGGTCGCTATGGGTCGGAACCGACTCGATGGCACACAACAACAATAACAACATAAAAAGGAAAGAAGAATATGGGACAGAGACCTTATGAAGCTTTCAAAGCCTAAATAAAATATGTACTATCTGACCCTATTCTAAACCATTCTTTAAATGCTGGTGTTCTGTATGCTCAAAATTTTTGAGGAAGTTTGCTTTTGCGAAGGTGCTGGTGTTTAATCTCAGCAAATTAAGTTAACTGTGCACCTTGTAAATAATTGTGTATATAATTATGTACCTTTCCTATTTGATTTTCTCTGTCTCACTGGCAAATACATGCAACAAGGAAAACATGCAAAGTGTTGCAATTACTGCAGTAAGGGTTGGGGAGGATGACATGGAGGGGTGTTTTGTTTCTGCCCTGCTCAAATGACTTGAATAAGTACCAGTACGATTTAAGTGTAAAATTAGCAATCCACTCACTCTTCAACAACTCTTCGGCTTCTCTCCTGAGTTTGACTCACCCCGAAAGTCTGAAAAGAGGAAACCATACAACAAGTGCATTCAAACCATTATATGCCTGTATTTTAGAGTAGAATAAGCACTGGACTGCTAACCACGAGGTCAGTGGTTCAAATCCACAAGCTACTCCTTGGAAACCCTATATAGAGTGGCTGTGAGTTGAAACTGATTTGGTAGCACTTAACAACAACAAAAATTTGTGTTCAGTGAAATTTCAGTTGATAGGATAGTTATAATTAGACAGTGATCATAACTAAAACTGATTTATTCTAGGTTTTTAGCTATGTCAAAGAAGAAATGTATAAGCCTAGACTTCAATTTTTATAACAAAATGTAAATTTGATTTTGATAAATGGGCTTTTTAAAGCTTTCCAGTGATAGAGATAGCCATCATATTTGCCTTCTCCTTATAAATGTTTATGAAGTAATGGTGTCAGCTTTGTTTTATCAGTGATTACAGGAGCACTTTAATTCTGCAATAGCTCTTTGGTCTTTGGTCATTTTTCTCTCTATGTTATAGGTAATATTGATATATATACAATGAGCAAGAAATACAGTTCAGTTTCATTTAATAGAATATCTTTATTGGAGTTTATACCGTACTAAAGCTGTCAAGTCTAGCTGTTGAAACGTTGGTCTTTTCATGAAGCTGTTAGCTAGATGAGCAGAGTTTAGCTCCTTTGATAATATGCAAAAAAAAAGTGCAGCCAGTTGGACATTCTTCAAAATAAAACTTCATTATAAATAACTTTTTCTCTTGGCTTCAAGATTTGGTGTGTATACATTAAGGAGAAAGTTACAATTCGAAATACTACAGTTTGAAATGTGCATATGAAATCCATGGCATTTCCACATAAAACTGAAGACTGACTTAACCTTTGAATCAGTTACTTTTTTTATTACAATTGAATTGTATTACCTGTACAGGTGATTATAATCTGTTTGTTTTTTTTCCCCTATTGCTATAGCTTGTAGAGACTTCATTAAAAGGAGAAATTGCCTTTGATCCCAGAAGCGCCTATTACTTGTGGTTTGTGATGGATTTTTGTGACGGAGGAGATATGAATGAGTATCTGTTGTCCAGGAAACCCAATCGTAAAACTAACACCAGCTTCATGCTTCAGCTGAGCAGTGCCCTGGCGTTCTTGCATAAAAATCAGATCATCCACCGAGATCTCAAGCCTGATAACATCCTGATTTCTCAAAGCAGGTTGGATACCAGTGACTTGGAACCCACACTTAAAGTGGCTGATTTTGGTTTAAGTAAAGTTTGTTCAGCCTCTGGGCAGAACCCAGAAGAACCTGTCAGTGTAAACAAGTGTTTCCTCTCCACAGCATGTGGAACAGATTTCTACATGGCTCCTGAAGTGTGGGAGGGACATTACACAGCGAAAGCTGACATCTTTGCTCTGGGGATTATCATCTGGGCAATGCTGGAAAGGATCACATTCATAGACACAGAGACAAAGAAGGAACTCTTGGGGAGTTATGTAAAACAAGGAACTGAGATTGTGCCTGTAGGGGAGGCGCTTCTGGAAAATCCCAAAATGGAACTTCTCATTCCTGTGAAGAAAAAATCTATGAACGGGCGAATGAAACAATTGATTAAAGAAATGCTGGCTGCAAACCCTCAGGATCGTCCAGATGCTTTTGAACTAGAACTCAGATTAGTACAAATTGCTTTTAAAGATAGCAGCTGGGAAACGTGACACATACATTATTTGCAAATATCTTGAATGATGTGCTGCTTCTGTGCTGCAACATTATATGGCTGATAAAGAATATCAAAAGCTAAACACCTTCTAAGGGTTTAGATTTTATTGTGGGGTGTTTTCTTTTCCTCATTTTTCTTAAGTCCAAGTTGGCTATTTTGTTAGTATGTTTTAAATGTGTATTACCAATGTGAGTGTAAATTTTTAAAATGATCATTGGTAGAAGTTTGGCAGGAAAATTCTCGTAAGAGCCAAGAAGAGTCCAGTTTTCTGGAAATACTGTCTCTTAAGTATTTTAAGACATTCCTTGTCAGTATTAGGAATTTCCATGGAAGAAGAGGTTTGCATGCTGGTAATGCAACCTTTGAAGCTTTGTAAAGGAAGCATATATGTATATATTTATGTATATGTAAGTGTGTGAATGTGTGCATTTTGCATTCCATATGACGAAAATGCCACACTTCTGTTTAAATTATTTGATGTAGGTTCGGGTTTTTGAAATTTGCTGGTGAAATCAGTGATGGAAAGTAAAAGAGCCTTCCCTCATCTTCCTATCCTGTTCCTTCCTCTAATGAAATCATACTGTGTTTGTTTTTTTGTTTGTTTTTTTTGGTAATATTATACAGCCTTCTTTTTTTTTTTTAAGACATCATTTTGGAGGGTCTAAAATTATTAAACAAATGAAGTCACCCAAAGCTGCTGAAGTATGTTTGAGCTCTCCAGTGCCCTATAGCTGCAGGAGTTGAGTTAGTTATGTAGTCATGTGGTAACAGGTTGGCAAGGACGTTGAATGATTCAGTCATACCTTCTGTAGGTAACCAAGCATTTAATTAACCAATTAAACCACTGCATTGGGACCTGTCTGCACTTGAGTATCTATAATCTGATACAAATCTGAACACAGGATTCATCTATTTCTGAAACTTTGCTATATATGAACTATAATACTTGATATGCTCATTTTTGGTTTCAAGACTTGGTCTAAGCTTCAGCATAAAGTTGAAAAAGCCAAATGAACTCTACTCTCACATTGCCTGCCCTGATACAGTCTCTTGTTTAATCACTGGATTTCCTTTCATTTTGGCACTGGATGCTGTTTCCTCTTGTCTAATTTGAGACAGTAATGGTAGTGATATGGTTGTCTTAAATGTGGATCACCTTTTTCTAAAGTGGGAGATGATACATAAACAGTTTGGCAGATGGAAAAAATATTGTGGCATCAACTTATCTTTCAAATAGAAAACAATTTATCAATTGTATACAATCACTTGATATGGTCTGTGTCAAAAACCAACTGTTACTGTTCTTGAAGTTACTTTGATTTTAATCCTGTATAGTTGCTTCCGATTTGTTTTTTTGTAAATGCAGATAGTTACAAGCTAAGGAAAGAATCCTTTCCTAAAACACACAATATTAGCCTTTAAGGTTAGGTAGACTTTCAAGGCCATTGTATCTAGGTTAATCTTTTAAAGCACCAGAGTCTTTCGTCAAAGTTCAACAAAATATTTAGCTATAAGAATACCGAAATCATTGATAGTTTCCATAGTCTCCGCAGCCTTTTAGAACTTCCTCAACTTTTGGTATATTGCAATCATAGTACTTTCTTCATTTAAATGTGTTCAGAAGACAACAAAAAATTGAAGTACATACAATTTCTAGACTATGCTTTACTTGGTCAGAAGTTAAAATTTGGACTGAAAGGTTTTATTTAAAAACCTCTTAAGAGAAAAAATAATTATATACTTTTAAAAACTTAAAAAAAAAAGTTTTCAAGCTAATAAATGTAGAATTCTTTGGAAATTTGATGTAGAAATGCACTGGAACCTCATGAAAAGGTGACCCCCTGAATTACCACATGAGTATAATACAATCCGCCCAAAGGGATTTAGTTACTGGAAATAAGAAAAACGTCGTGATAATGTGGCCTCATCAATAATGTGACACTTAAGAGATTCCTCGTTGAGGCTGTGCCAGTGCTTTATTTGTCCTTTGAATACATTATGTCTGGAGTCACAGTCTTCTAAGCACCTTGCTTTTGGACCTGCCTCGTTTAAGATTGTTATTTATTTTTAAAGATCTTACCTGTAAATGAAATTGTTTTCTTTGGGGCGGGAACAGTATAATATGAGTAGTCTCTTCTGGAATTCTTTCCAAGTCCTTATATTTCTAAAATAGCCTATGATACTAAGCAAAATAATAACAAATTCTTTGTTTCCTTGGTCTTTCAATCAGGAAGTACCTACTGTGTGCTTAGCACTAGATATCAGTTGATAGAGTGACATTTAAAAATTGACATTTAGCCACAGGCCAGGAATAAGAAGTTAAAGTTGATTTTTTGAATTTTGACACTTTGAAATTCCTGGATATATGCTAGACAAAAATGAAAGCAAGAATTTGGTGCCTTGCCCATAATAGGTACTCAAAACATTATTCCTCCCAGTAGAGTCTATTACCATAATTAATAGTGTTTTATAAAATCTGTCTTAATTTTTAAAAGACCAAATATTTCAAATGAGCTTATAAGCAGCTGTGGCCAGTTCATTATGAGGTTGTACAGTTAGTTCCTAGAACGTTCTTTTGCACTAGTTGTCACTTAGAAAGATGGGGTTCCTGTAGATTTTTGGTGCTAAGGAATACTTTGTCATTATGATGAAGTAAATGTTTTGTGTCCGATAAATAGCACACTGACTAGTTCTTTCTGCTGGTATGTTTTTTTCTTTTTGTTGATGTTTTTAATTGTAAAACATTTTATCAATCAAACTATTGTAGCAGCTATAAAATAATTCACCAGCATGACAAAATGGTCAAAAACTAAGTCATCAGCACTTCAAAAATGAAAGCAACTTTTGAAATTTTCTTTTAAACTTGTCAAATATATTTTATGCAGAATTTATAAGAGGGGGAAATGACTGTAATTTATTGTTCATGACAATTTTTTGTTTGTTTGTTTTTTAAATAAAGTGAGTTTCAACAACAACAAAAATGTCCCTGAAAATTCTACATTGCAGTTTTGGTGGCTTTCTGAGTAGTTCTCTAGTGCTTTACTTCATGAGCACAAAAGAGAGGGATTACATTTGAAACAATGCACCTTCTGAAACAGGAAAACTATTACCAAAGAAAAGGTGATTGGATTACAGGTGTTTCTTTTAATATTTCTAAAATTTTAATGTTCACTATCACTGTATTTATCAGAAAAATTTGTATTGCCTGAGATAATTTACTTTTTCCCACTTATTTTCCTCTCATTAAGCTGAGGATTCATCCAAGACTCTAGAATGACATATAACAAAAGGATGCAATTTTTTTTACCTGTAATTTGAGACTATGGTTTCTTTTCTTTAAAAGAACCATTGGGCCCACTTTTTAAAATATAGATTAAACTATAGTACTAAGTACTAAAGTACAACTAAAGTGCTAAGAAGACTGTGCTAGAGATGGGATGGATGAAAGTAGGCATCAGGAATATGACTTCTGACTTTGCCACCTTCTCCTGGCATAAACTTAGTAGGGTGATACATTTTACTTTCGATTTAGAAGTTATAAATTTTTTAATTTAAAGCTATAAATATTTGTATTTACTAGCATTTTCAGAGTCAAAAGTACCTTCATGTTTTTATGTAACCCTTTCAGTGAGTTTTAATTAAAATAGAGGCTGATTTCTTGATGGGGAAATTAATAGTAATAAAATCAGTTTCTGAAGTCACAGCAATGGTTTTATCCTAGCACAGGATTTTGTTTTGTTTTTATTGTTATAAAACTAGAACTGGGTTGTAGTACCTAATCTCTGACTCCAGTTGGAAACTGCAAAGCTTTATCTTACTCCCTGAAGTAATAACCTTGGTTGTTTTGATCTTTTCTTTAAATTCAAATGTTGCTCCTTTGGTCAACCAATCATAACTGTCCTCTAAAGTGCAGTGTAATGACAGACAGTTGGTTTGTGGTTAGATAATAACTCCTACTTGAGAAACCCATAGCCACACCCCTTGAGGGCAAAGTGTGTCTTTTTAAAGGCAGTAGTTTTCCCTTTGTGATGATTTTTCATTGGTTAGAGGGAAAAGGAAGGCGCCTGGGCTTTTTACTTCACAATTTCATTTCCTGCTCAGCCCTGGTATTTCAAGCTTAGCTCGTTCAGAGCCAAAGTTAAGCAACTTATTACAGAAGGATTGTGGTCTCGTGGAAGAAGTACTGGCTTTGGTACAGCAGATCTGATGTTGCGTATGAGCTTTTGAAAATACATATGTATGGCACTGGGCAAGCTACTTCACATCTAAAATAGAGATGATGGTTTTTATACTTCAGGGTTTTGTAAAGGGCAGAGATAATGCATTTTAAGCACCTAGCATGTTGTTGTTAAGTGCCATTGAGTCAGTTCCGACCCATATCAACCCTGTGCAGGGTTTTCAAGGAGCAGCTGGTGAGTTTGAACCACCAACCTTGCTGTTCAAACCGAATTTGCAGTCCAGGGAATTAACCCACAGCACCACACCAGGAATCCAAGTCATAGCATGGTGCCTAACATATCAAGTTCTCAAATTACTCACTCACTCACTGCCATGGATTCAATTCTGACTCAGCAACCCTGTTCTGAGTTTCTGAGACTGTAAGTCTTTGTTGTTGTTTTTAGGTGCCTTCCAGTCAGTTCTGACTCATAGCAACCATAGGCACAGCAGAACAAAACACCACCTGGTCCTGCAGTATCCTCACAATCGTTACCCTTGAGCCTATTGCTTATGCCACTGTGCCAACCCATCTCGTTGGGTGGTCTTCCTCTTTTTTGCAGACCCTCCACTTCACCAAGCATGATGTCCTTCACCAATGACTTGTCTCTACTAAAATATGAGAGCCTAAAGTCTCAACATCCTGGCTTCTAAGGAGCATTCTACTTGTGCTTCTTCCAACATAGATTTGTTTTTCTGGCAACCCATGGTACTTCCAATGTTCTCCTCCAACACCATAATTCAAATGCATCAATTCTTCTATGGACTTCCTTAATCATTGTCCAACGTGCACATGCATATCAGCCTATTGAAAATGTGGCTTGCGTCAGGCACACTTTAGTCCTCAAACTGGCATCTTTGCTCTTGAACATTTTAAATAGGTCTTGTGTAGCAGATTTTACCTAGTGCAATACGTCATTTTGATTCCTTGACTTCTGCTTCCATGAGTGTTGATGGTAGATCCAAGCAAAATGGTATCTTTGACAACTTAAATATTTTCCCCATTTATATGCATGTTGTTTATTGGTCCAGTGGTGAGGATTTTTGTTTTCTTGAAACTGAGGTACAACTCATACTGAAAACTGTGATCTTTGATCTAAATCAGTAAGTATCTTAAGTCCTTTTCACTTTGAGCAAGGAAGGTTGTATTATCTGCATATCTCTGGTTGTTTATGAGTCTTCCTCCAATCCACATGGTCCCATATTCTTCATACAATCCACTTCCTGGGATTATTTGTTCAGCAAATTGGTTCAGATTGAATAAATATGGTGGAAGGATAAAACCCTGACACACACCTTTCCTGATTTAAAACCATTTAATATCCCCTTGTTCTTTCCTAACAACTGGTCTATGTATAGGTTCCTCATGAGCACAATTAAGTGTTTTAGAATACCCATTCTTCACAATGTTTTCCATAGCTTGTCATGATCCACACAGTCAGAAGCCTTTGCAGAGTCAATAAAGCACAGTTAAGAATAAGCCTCGTCTTTCTCCCGGAGAGTAGCTGATGTGTTTGAACCACTGAACTTGAGGTTAGCAACAGTGCTTATCCTACAGCACCACCAGTGCTCCTTAAATTCTCAAATAGTAGCCTTTAGTATTTTTGTGTTCTGATTTGGATTATATGCTGAATTTATGATTCCCAATGAGCCAAGTTTTAATTGTAGCTTTGATTCTTCTCCCCTTTGGAAAATGTGATAAAGGCATTATATCATTTCCTAGGGGAAAGGACATGAGTGTATATAAAAATATTTGACTTTAATTTCTGACATGGTGCTGTAGGATAAGCACTGGATAGCTCCTCAGAAACCATGTATAGGGTTGCTATGATTTGGAATTGACTCAACAGCACATTACAACAACATGGATCTCTGAAACCCACATAAACCCCAAGGTAAGGGCCCTGAGCTACAGGCTCCATTAAGTATTCTGCTAAAACTTCTAGGTCAGAAATAGGCCACACATGAGGAGCCTTCTGAAATACATTGTTTTATTATTTCTTTATCCAGACATGGTCACTTTATAAAAATTCATCAGGTAGTGTCCTTAAAAATGTTGTACTTTTCTCTAGGCATGTTATATGTCAACAACAATTTATTTTTTAAAAAGTGTAAGTGTATTCAGGAGCGCCCACACCTGGACCGGATGACTGGATGATCGGAGCTCAACCAGGAGAGGAAAGAAGAGGGGGAAAAAAAAAAGAGTGAGCTGATACAGTCTGATGAACTTGACCTATACCTATGGAGCAGTGACTCAAAAGAGAGAACAAATCCTCACAGCAAGAAACATTCACACACACACACACAGAGTGGACGGAGAGGGCAGCTTGGACATTGGATACTCAAGTGGGGAGGGGGGAACTACAAAGGCAAGAAGTGACTGGCTTACAAGCTTTCAAGAGGGAACCTGGTGCTAGGGAGCATGGCGGAAGGCAGAATCTCCAGTAGGTACTATTCAATCTGTCTGGGTGGAGCTGATGAAAGGAGATACAGATGGGCAATTCGTGATACTGTAGTGAATAATGCTTATCAAGACAGATTATGAGGGTTGGAAATGCAAAGGTAGACATTTTGTAACAAGGAAGGGAGTGATTAATTCTCCAGGATAGGAGCGGAGGCCTCTGGGACCATCAACGGAGAAGAGCCGAGAGTGGGACCCTACTCAGAGAAGCAGAGGTGCCTGAGATGGAGGCAGAGATGATGACACGGAGTAATGAAGTGACTGGGGACTTTGGACCCAGAGAGGGAAAGGGACCATGGGCCAAAAACTGGGGGGAGGAAGGGGAAGTGTAGGGAGCCAGTTTCTGGGATATACCCTTTGGGTAGTTGAGGATGCATGGAGGGGATTGGAACCATGGCAGTGAGATGATATATGATGGAATGAATGTAAAACTAAAGTTCTCCCATGTAAACTATCATATAATTCACAATAAAACATTAAAAAAAAAAAGTATAAGTATATTGACTGGGCTGGGCTACAATCATGACAGGTAGTTTCAGAAGCTGAAACAAAGGATCCTGACCTTTTACCTTTCTATATGAGCTGTGTAACTCCTGAGTTCCTAACCTCTCAGAGTCACACTTTCCCACAAGAGGACATGAGAGGATTCATATAGACAAGCTTGGCTCACAACAAATGCTATCGCTTCCCATTCCCGTTTAGAGAACTTGCTGGGAATGACTCTGACCTGCCTTTACTGCTAATTTGCGCTCTAAGTAGATAGCAGGTTTGCTCCCTTCTTTTTCATTTCACTTTGCTTTATTTTCCCCACAAGTATCTGAGAAATAGCTAATGTTCCATTACTGTAATGTCCTGCCAGGCTTTTTTCTTCAGCAGCTTCCCACAGATAGAATTGTTTTACTGAAAATCTCCTTAGCCTGATTTTCTAGCTTCTTTCTGTTTGCTGATAATGACGTTGTTGTGAGGCGCCGTCGAGTTGGTTCCAACTCATAGCAACCTGTATAGGGTTACCAAGAAGCAGTTGGTGGCTTTGAACTGCCAACCTTGCTATTCAAACCAACGTTGCAGGCTAGTGCTTATCCTATAGCACCATACGTGGCTGATAGTAATTCAGGATGTCTGCTGTCTTTCTGACATAGAGAGACATGCCTGGGAACCAGGAAAGCACAGAATGCAAGACTGACATACCTTTCTTTGTCCATTTTTTCTAGCTTCAGGTAGAAGGTAGGGCAAGTGTTTACCATTGTGATGTGACAGGAGAAAGCACAGCTTCAAGGGAGAGTGGGAAGAGCCAGGCAACAATGGTTGCGTCAATTCTACAGTTTTCCTCATTCGCTATTCAACTTTCACATGCATATGAAGTTATTGAGAATAGCATGGCATGAGTCACGCACACCTTATTTCTCAAACACATCTTTGCTCTTGAATTTATTTTTATAATATATAATATAATTTTTATAATATATAATATAAATATATAATATAATATATAATAATAAATATATGAATTTATTTTATTTTTATAATATTATAAATGAATAATATTTGCCTAATACTTTGCCTAAATACTTTCAGATTTGCCTAATGCAATACATCATTTGATTTCTTGACTACTGTTTCCGTGAGTATTGATGGTTGATCCAAGCAAAATTAAGTCTTTGACAACTTCAATCTTTTTCCATTGATACAGATGTTGTTTATTGGCCCAGTGGTGATGATTTTTATTTTCTTTACATTAAGATGCAACCCATACAGAAGCCTGTGGTCTTTGATCTTCATCAGTAAGTATTTAAAGTCCTCTTTACTTTCAGCAAGCAAGGTTATATCAACTGCATATCACAGATTGTTAATGCCTCTAATTCTGATGCCACTTTTTCTTCATATAATCCACCTTCTCAAATTATTTGCTCAGCATACAGATTGAATAAGTACGGTGAAAGAATACAGTTCTAGCACACGACTTTCCTAATTTTAAACCATTCAGTGTCTACTTGTTCTGTATGAACAACTGCTTTTGGGTCTATGTATAGGTTGCTCACAAGCGTGATAAACTTTTACAAAATATTCATTCTTTACAACGTTGCCCATAGCTTGTCATGATGCACATAATCAAAAGCTATTGCGTAGTCAATAAAGCACAAGTAAACATCTTTCTGGTATTCTCTGCTTTCTGCAAAGATCCATCTAACATCAGCAATCATATCCCTCATTCCACGTCCTCCTCTAAATAGGGCTTGAACTCCTGGCTCTTCCCTGTCAATGTAATGTTGTCATTTTTTTAAGTAGTTGTTTGGGGGAAAGATTTCAATTTGTATTCTGTCCATTCCTGTTGCCTTGTTCTTTTCCAGTGCCTTCAATACACCTTGGGTTTCTTCCTTCAGTATCATTGGCTCTTGATGATACGCTATCTCTTGAAATGGTTGAGCATCAACCATTTCTTTTTGATACAGTGACTCTGTATTCCTTCCATTGTCTTTTGATGCTTTCTGCATTACTCCGTACTGTTTTACTGCATTACTCCATGTTGTTGTTAAGTACCGTGGAGTCGGTTCTGACTCATAGTGACCCTGCACAGCATCTCCAAGGCTATAAATCTTTACAGGAGCAGAATGCCTCATCTTTCTCCCGTGGAACCACTGGTAGTTTTGAACTTCTGACCTTGAGGTTGGCAGCCTGATTCGTAACCACTACACTACCAGAGCTCCTTATACTTTTCCCATAGAATCCTTCAATGTTGTAAGACAAGGCTTGAAATTTTTTCTTCAGTTTCCTCAGTTTGAGAAATGCTGAGCATATTCTTCCCTTTTGGTTTTCTAACTCCTTGTCTTTGCACATTCCATTATAATATTTGACTTTGTCTTTGCAAACTGACCTTTGAAGTTTTCTATTCAGCTCTTTTATCTCCTGATTTCTTCCATTTGCTTTAGCATGTCTATGCTGGAAAGCATCTTTCAGAGTCTCTTCTGACATCCATTTTGGTCTTTTCCTTCTTTCTTGTCTTCTTAATGATCTTTTACTTTCTTCCCATATGTTGTTCTTGATGTCATCCCACAATTCTTCTGGTCTTCGGTCTTTAGTATCTAATACATCAAATCTGTTCTTTAGATGATCTCTAAATTCAGATGGGTATATGGTCAAGGTCATATTTTGGCTCCTGTGGACTTGTTTTAATTTTCTTTAGCTTCAACTTAAACCTGCATATGAGCAATTGATGGTCTGTTCCACAGTCAGCATCTGATTTTGTTTTGGCTGATGATATGGAGATTTTCCATCATTTCTTTCCATAGATGCAGTCAATTTGATTTCTGTATATTCCATCTGGTGAGTTACATGTGTATAGTTGTCTTTTATGCTGTATTTTTAAAAAGGTATTATGAATGAACAAAATTGTATCATGCAATCTCCAGTATCATTTCTATCTCCAACGCCATATTTTCCAATTACTAATCTTTCCTCTTTGTTTCCAACATTCCAATCACCAGTAATTATCAATATATCATGATTGCATATTTGATCAACTTCAGACTGAAGTGGTTGGTAGAATTCTTCAATTTCGTCATCATTGGTTTTAGTGGTTGGTGTATAAATTTGAATAATAGTGGTATTAATTGATATCCCTCTTAGGCATATGGATACTATCCTACCATAGACAGTGTTGTACTTCCGTACAAATCTTGATATGTTCTTTATGATGATGAATGCAACAGCATTCCTCTTCAGTTTGTCACTGCCAACATAGCCATGTGATTGTCATGTGATTGTCAGATTCGAAATGACCATTACCAGTCATTTCAACCGACTATCTGAAATGTTTAGGTGTTCCATTTCATCTTTGACAAGTTCCAGGTTTGGTTCTCTAACTTCAGAAGCCAAGAGGTAGACAGGTATATAAGGAGACAACAGCACTAGTAAGGTATACGCATCATGGAATGGTCAACCATTCAAGATCAAAAGGGCAATATTTATCTAAATCCAGAAAAGAGAATGGAATGGAAATAACCACAGGGAGGAAGTGGAATAATTAATTTTATATGGAGGGGATTGCAATCATTGAGATGAAAGAAAATATATGATTTGTTGAATGTAAAACTTAAAATCTGCTTTGCAAACCGTCACTCAATTAACAATAAAAAGTTTTTTTTTTAAATCACAGATATTATATTTCATTCATATATTTGAAGGTATAAAAAAGCCTGTCTATGGAGACATTTATTGTTGCTAAGTGACATCAAGTCAGTTCCAACTCACAGTGACCCTGAACAGAGTTTCCAAGGAATGGCTGGTGGGTTTGAACTGCCAACCTTGCATTTAGCTTAGCCTACAACACCACACCAGGACTTCTAAAAAGAAAAACCCTGAGAGAAACTTCAAGAGAGAAAAAATACAATGAGAGGGAAAATACTCTGTATGTTAGCACAAGATTAGACATGACAAAAGAAAAGATTAATGACCCTGAAAACATATCAATAAATATTACACAGAGTGAAACAAAAAGAGGGAAAAAATACTGGGAAAAAAAAATTAACGCAGCATTTATGAACTGTAAGACAATATCCAGAGGACAGTGTGTGATTGCTGTCACAGAATGAGAGAACAGTAGGGACCCAGTAAATATTTGAAGAAATAATGGCTAATTTAGTTCCAAAGTTAATGAAAATTATAAATCCACAGGTCCAAGAAGCTTAACAAATCCCAAAAACAAGAAACATGAAGAAAACTGCACCTAAGATATGTTGTTAAGTGTCATTAAGTCAATTCCAATTTATAGGGACCCTGCATAGGGTTTCCAAGGAGTAGCTGTTAAGTTTGAACCTCTGACCTTGTGGTTCAAATGACCTTGCTTTATCCTACAGTGCCACCTAAGGTATACCATAATCAAATTCCTTAAGAACAGTTATCAAAGTAAATCTTGAATGCAGCTAGCAAAAAAAAAAAGACAAATTACATACAGAGGTACAAAGATTTAAAATGACAGCCGACTTCTTGTTGAAAACAATGACAACTTCTTTTTGAAACCAAAAAAAAGAACAAAACAGCATCTTTAAAGCAACACTTAAAATGTTGTCGTTGTTCAGTGCTGTCGAGTCATTTCCGACTCATAGCAACCCTACATAGGGTTTCCAAGGAGCAGCTGGTGAGTTTGAACTGCAGACCTTGTGGTTTGAAGTCCAGTGCTGCTATAATAGAAATGTGTGTGACTTTAAGCAGCAGAAACATATTTTCTCATAGGTTAAGTTTGAAGTCTTAACCCAAGGGGCTGGCTCTAGGGGAAGGAAGGCTTTCTCTCTCTGTCAGCTCTTAGGGAATGACCTGGTTCCTTGGCTTTTTGGTGATCTTCATGTGGTATGGCATCTGTCTTCCCTCATCTCTGCTTCTTTCTTCTGTGCCTGATTTGTTCTTTTTATATCTCAAAAAGTTGTTGTTGTTAAGTGCTGTCAAGTCAGTTCCAACCCCAAATGACACTTGATAGAGTTTCCAAGGAACGGCTGGTGAGCCTGAACCACTGACCTTGCAGTTCAAACCGACTTTGCAGTCCAGCGTGTTAACCCACAGCACCACACAAGGACTACTATGGGTATATGAATTTTGACGTGAAGAGGATTCGCAACTTTTAGCAGATATTAAAAGAGGGCCAAGGGACTAAGAACTACTATTCTTTGAACAAATGGAAACATTGCATGAGAACTCTAGGTTCAAGGTAAATGAGCAGGGTGTTAAAAAGACAATGAACACATAGAAATGGTTAACAAAATGAGCCCAAGGCAGGCTGGAAATGATTGGGTCTCTTGGGAAGAAACGGGTCTTGTCTAGGTCTACATGTCAGAACACAACTACCTGTGTCTGCCGGAGCATGTTCTAGAACCTGACTTTTCCAGTTTAGCAGAAAGATTTTCCTGAAGTTAATGAGAGATCTGTGGGCCCTCAGTCCCTCTGCTGTCATCAATGGATAGTAGAGGATACTAGGTTCTTCTAGTCTTCCCCAAGGGCATCTTTGTACCCATGGAATAAAATGTACAGAAGAATGTATTCCTTGGGATTAAATTACATGTCATCTGAAGCCAAGTCCTTAGAGAGACACTTAATGGTATCAGGATTTCTTTTAAAAACATAGCATAGAAAGGATTCAATACATTAGTGTCTCTGGCCTTCATAGTAATTAATTGCTGTCAGCATTGTTGTTGTTGTTGTTAAGTGCCGTGGAGTCGGTTCCGACTCATAGCGACCCTGTACAGGATTTCCGAGGCTGTAAATCTTTACAGGAGCAGATCGCCTCATCTTTCTCCTGCGGAACCACTGGTAGTTTTGAACTGCTGACCTTGAGGTTAGCAGCCCGACTCGTAACCACTAGGATCCTCCTAAAACATAATATTCTTGTTGTGTGCTGTTGAGTCAGTTCCGACCCAGAGAAAGATGAGATTTATAGTCTCAGAAACCCTATACAGGGTCACTGTGAGTCGGAACCGACTCGACGGCACACCACCAACATCAACACCACTCCTCTCCAGGAGTCCTGGTGTGTCGCTGTAGGATAAGCACTCAACCACAAGGTCAGTTTGAACTGCAAGGTAGGCAGTTCAAACTCATCAGTCATTCCTCTGAAGCCCTATAAAGGGTTGCTATAAGTCAGAACCAATTTGACAATACTTAACAACAACCTCTCTCCAGAGTTGTCCATAAGGCTTGTAGAATGACCTCTGGTCTTCTGTCTTTCCACAGAGATGCTTACTGACCAAGAACACATGGTCTAGCATTTGCTATTTATGGAATTCTCTTCATGCTCAACTCCAACACTAAGACCTCAGTCATGTTCCATTCCATCAGAAGTTGCTATCAAAGGTGACTATTGGGTCTTAGTTTTCATTGAACTAAAAGAAACCAACTCAGTTCCATCAAGTCAATTCCAACTCATAGAGACCTTATAGGATAGAGTAGAACTGCTCCACAGAGTTTCCAAGACTGTAAATCTCTACAAGAACACACAGCTCACAACACACATTCTTTTCCAGTGCAGATAGAACTTTCTCCAGAATAGATCATATGTTAGGACACAAAGCATACCTCAATAAATTTTAAAACATCAAAACATTATAAAGTATCTTCTCAGACGACAGTACTATAAAATTAGAAATCAACAGTAAGAAGATCAAGGGGGCAAGATCAGATACATGAAAAATTTAATAACACCCTGCTTAAAAGCCACTGGGTAATAGAACAAATAAAAAATAACAAAAAGATTCCTTGAATTAAATAAGAGCAAAAGCATAACATACCAAAACCTTTGGGACACAACAAAAGCAGTGCTCACAAGGCAATTTATGGCAATAAACACAAATCCAAAAAGAAGAAAGAACTAAAATCAACACCTTAACCCAACATCTCCAACAATTAGAAAAGGAGCAGCAAAATAAGTCTACTGCTAGCAGAATAAAATAAAAAGGAGCTCTGGTAGCGTAGTGGTTACGAATCAGGCTGCGAACCTTAAGATCAGCAGTTCAAAACTACCAGCTGTTCCTCAGGAGAAAGAAGAGGCTTTCTGCTCCCGTAAAGATTTACAGCCTCAGAAGCCCTGTACAGGGTCACTATGAGTCGGTTCCAACTCTACGGCACATAACCACCACCACCAGCAGCAGAATAAAAGAAATAATAAAGTTTAGAGCAGAAATAAATGAAATAGAAAACAGAAAAACAATAGAAATAATCAAAAAAGCAAGTACTTGGTTCTATGAAGAGATTAATACAATCAACAAACATTGAAAAATCTAACAAAAGAAAAGAAGAAGTTACAAATAACATGAATAAAAAATTATATGGGTAACATCACAATAGAAATAACAGAATTAAACAAGATAATAAAACAATACTACAAAGACTTGTGCTCCAACAAATTTGAAAATCTAGAAGAAATGGTTAAATTGCTAAAAGCACATGAACTGTCCAAACTAATACAGACTGAAGTAGAAAGCTTGAACAGGAATAGAACAAGAACATTAATTGATTTAGCCACTCCCAATTTAAAAAAACTCCCAAATTTAAAAAAAAAGTCAAGGTCTAGATGGCTTTACTTGTGAATTCTACCAACATCCAATTCTTCCCAAACTCTTTCAGAATTTAAAAAAAGATGGAAAACTCCCATTCATTTTATGAAGAAAGTATAACTCTGATACCCAAACCAAGCAAAAACATCACTGAAAAAGAAAATTATAGACCAATATTCCTCATGAACATAAATGCAAAAATTCTCAACAAAATCCTAGCCAATAGAATCCTACAACATATTTTGAAAAACAGTACATCATGACCAAGTAGGATTCATACCAGGGATACAGGGATGGATCAATACAGAGAAACAATCAACATAATACACCACATACATAAAACAAAGGGGAAAAAATCACATGATCATATTAATTGATAAAGAAAGGGCATTTGACAAAATCCAACATTCATTCCTGAAAAAAAAAACATTTTAAAAACTTGGAATAGAAGGGCAATTCCTCTACATAATTAAGGACATAAATACAAAACCAATAACCAACATCACTTTCAATATTGAAAAACTGAAGACATTCCCCCTTGTGAACACGAACCAAACAAGGATGTCTTTTATCACCACTCCTATTCAATACTGTGCTAGATGTCTTAGCCAGAGATATAAGGCAAGAAAGGGAAATTAAAGGAATCCAAATTTGTAAAGAAGAAGTAAAATTCTCTCTATTTGCAGATGATAAGGTTCTATATGTAGAATATCCCAAAGACTCAGCAAGAAAATTATTGTAACTCATCAATGCTGGTGGTAGTATTTATGTGCTGTGGAGTCAGTTCTGACTCATAGAGAGAGCTCATCAATTGATTTGGCAAAGTGGCAGAGTACAAGACCAACATACAAAAATCAGTTCGATTCCTTTACACTAATAAAGAAAGTTTTGAAAAGGAAATCAGGAAAACAATACCATTTACAATAGTCACCCCAAAGATGAAATGTTGTTGTTGTTGTTGTCAGGTGCCATCGAGTCGGAACCGACTCATAGCGACCCCATGCACAGCAGAACGAAACAATGTCTGATCCTGGGCCAACCGCACTACCACTGCCACACTTGAGTCCATCAATGATGCCACCTAGCCAATCCATCTCGTTAGGGGTCTTCCTCTTTTTCTCTGACCCTCCACCTTACCCAGCATGACATCCTTCTCCAGCGACTGTTTCCTCTAGACAATATGTCCAAAGT
Organism: Chrysochloris asiatica; assembly: GCF_000296735.1. Classification (NCBI taxonomy): domain Eukaryota; kingdom Metazoa; phylum Chordata; class Mammalia; order Afrosoricida; family Chrysochloridae; genus Chrysochloris; species Chrysochloris asiatica. Next base: position 11,352,974 of record NW_006408565.1, on the reverse strand, counting down.
ATGAGAGACGAAGCTTAGCCATCCTAGCCTCCATGCACTTCTTCCAAAACAGATCTATTGGTTCTTTTGGCAGTCCATGGCACTTTCAGTATTCTCCTCCAACACCACAACACAAAGGCATCAATTCTGCTACGATCTTCCTTATTCACTGTTCAGCTTTCACATCCATATGAGACTATTGAAAACACCATGGCCTGGGTCAGGCTCACCTTAGTCCAAGATGAAATACTTGGGAATAATTCTAAGCAAAGAAACAAAAGACCTACACAAAGAAAACTAAAAAGCACTACTACAAGAAACCAAAAGAGACCTACAGAAATGGAGGGATATACCATGCTCATGGATGTTGTTGTTGTTAAGTGCCGCTGAGTCTGTTCAGACTCATAGCGACCCTGTATACGGTTTCCAGGGAACAACTGGTGAGCTTGAACTGCCGACCTTGCAGTTCAAATGGCTTTGCAATCTGGCACATTAACTCACAGCGCCACACCAGGACTCCATGCTATGGATTGGTTGCTTTCATTAGTTATGTGCCGTGGAGTTGGTTCCAACTCATAACAACCCTGTACAGGGTTTCCAAGGCTGTAAATCTTTATAGAAGCAGAAAGCCTCATCTTTCTCCTGTGGAACAGCTGGTAGTTTTGAACTGCTGACCTTGTGGTTCGCAGCCCAATTCGTAACCACTATGCTACCAGAGCTCCTTCCATGCTATGGATTGTTATTGTTGTTGTTATGAAGTGCCGTCAAGTCGGTTCCGACCCATATCGACCCTGTATAGGGTTTCCAAGGAGCAGCTGGTGAGCTTGAACTGCCGACCTTGCAGTTCAAACAGCTTTGCAGTCTGGAGCATTAATTCACAGGGCCACATCAGGACTCCAAGCTGTGGCTTTCGCATCCATATGAGGTTATTGAAAATACCATGGCTTGGGTCAGGCACACCTTAGTCCCCAAGCTGACATCTCTGCTCTTCAACACTTTAAAAAGTTCCTGTGCAGCAGATTTGCCCAATGCAGTACGTTGTCTGATCTCTTGACTGCTGCTTCCACGAGTGTTGACAGTTGATCCAAGAAGAATGAAGTCCTTGACAACCTCAATCTTTTCTCCATTGATAAGAATGTAGGAAAACTTAATTTTGTGAAGCTGTCAACACTACCCAAAGCAATCTATAGATATAATGCACCCTGATCCAGGTTCCAACATCGTTCTTCCATTCCCCTCCCCTTTCTTGTGTATTGCCCTCCTAGCCTGTGTCTATTCAGTGTTCCACCTTCTGCTCCATCCCCTCACCCAACGCCCACATACTGGTAACCTGCAAAGAATTCCCCCCACACACCCCTTTTTTTAGTATGGGTTCTCTTTCTTAGTCTTTTACAGTCGTGTCCTATGCACTATTTCTCCTTTTGTGACTGGCTAATTTCATTCAACATAATGTCCTCAAGGCTCATCCATGTTATGTGGTGACTTACATCTTCCTTGTTGTTCTTCAAGGTAGCATAGTATGCCATTGTGTGTATGTACCACAGTTTGTTTATTCATTTAATAGTTGATGAGCACTTAGGTTGTCTCCATCTTTTTGCTATTGTAAATAGTGCTGCTATGAGCATTGGTGTGCATATATCTACTCGTGCTATGGCTCGTATTTCTTGTGGGTAAATACCAAGTAGAGGAATTGCTGGATCATAAGGTATTTCTATTTCCAACCTTCTAAGGAAGCACCATATTGCTTTCCAGAGTGGTTGGACCATTTTGCAATCCCACCATCAATGCAGTAGTGTTCCAGTCTCTCCACATCCCGCCAGCATCTATTGTCCTCTACTTTTTTATCTTTACTGTTATTGCTGGTGTGAGATGATACCTCATTGTTGTTTTGATTTGCATCTCTCCAATGGCTAGTGATTGTGAACATTTCTTCATATTTTTGTTGGCTGCCTTGGATCTCCCCCTTGGTGAAGTGTCTGTTCATGTCCTGTGCACATTTTTTAATTGGATTATTTGTCTTTTCCTTTTAGAGGTGTTGTAGTTTCCTATATATTTTGGAAATTAGTCCCTTGTCTGATGTATCGTTGCAAAAGATTTTTTTTACAATTCTGTGGGTTCCCTTTTTACTCTTTTGATGAAGTCTTTTGATGCACATAAGTTTTTAATTTTTAGTATGTCC